>NC_134408.1:138650463-138825463 GCF_038048845.1 Mixophyes fleayi
CCACACGACAGCCCTGTGTAGTGAAAAGGGAGGTATTACAGTTATAAGGATTAACCCATAACATAACTGTGGTGAAAAAAGCAGACTGCATTGTAAATACTGTATATCAAATGATTCCATTTAGTAAGCTAGAGGGTAGTGCAAATGACTTTAAAGCAAAGCCTGCTCTCACAGGGTTAATGAACGAACTCAATGGGGGAGAGTAAAAAAGCTGCGATGTTCCTCAGAACATCGCGGCTGCAGAATTTTGCAAAAAATCTCTGCTGATTTTTCCTTGCACCCCATAGAGGTGTGAGGAAAAATCAGTGAAGAATTTACCGTAGTAATGGTAAAAATGAGCAGCACATTGCGGCTAATTGAATCTCCCCCAATATGTATAATGTAAGGGCAGAAGTATTGGCCTCTGTTTATTCTGCGGCTCTGCAAAACCAAGGATTACAAGATAACATTGTCACCTTTAGGGGAAATGAACAGCTTCTGAGATCACATGTGGTGAGCTGTGTCCTGGTACTGGAGTGGTTTTTGACACCTGAACAGACTTTATGGAATCGACCTAGCAGGGAGTCTTACACAAAGAGACATGGGCTTTGTGACCACATGATGGCTTGCAATATTTTATATAGGAGAGTATGATTCCATTTCCAAAATATAGTTTCAATCAATATAGTTAATGGTGAAATACATATTCATAAATAGGATGAGGAAGGGCATACCATAAGTCAAATAATGCTGTCTGTTAAGCAGGGAATCAGAGGAAATGAATGTCAGCTCAACTAATACACTTGACCAATCTCTGTTTGGTATCTGTAGATTTGTAAATTTGCATTAGATTTATTAATGATCAGATTGGATCTGTGTGACACTCCACAGGAAAGATATGTTACATTTTAGAAATGGGTAATAAACAGGGAAGATGTAAATTGTGGTTGTAAAACTCTGTCACAGGCCCCCCCTAGAGACCAACTCCTGTAGGAGGGTAAAGGTGGAAAAAGCATCTTTAAAAGATGAGACCACTTTAAATATATGGTCAGACTTTTGGGAAATCAATCAACATCGATAAGCTGTCCATCTTCCAAGCCAGTTTCCCATGGCGCAGCTTATACAACTCGTATGTCAGTTTATACTCTGAAACTTTGTCCTTTTACTTTACATGTTTTGCTATTTTGTTACATTGTAGTTTTTTTGTATATTACAATCTAACAATTAATAAGCCCTTATTGCGCTAAAAAAATTTACTACCTGTTTAGAAGAATTTGATTGCTTGGCTGTGATAACCCTTTAAGTACCAGTGTGGGAAGTGTTAACTATTTTAGCTATCAGAGCGCAGAGTCTGTGCACTTGGGTAATAAAGTCATAGGCATTCTACGGTCCTTATACGTAGATATCGGCAGTTGCAGAGAAGTGTGGAAGTGTCTGCCTGTGTTGGAGAAGAGACCAGTTAAATCTGTGATCGATGGCCGCGATATTTAGGCTATAATTCTGTGTGTCCGCTTACAGTAAACTTCCAAGTCAGGAGAGCACAGAGTGCGGTTTGTGACAGGTAAAGATAGTTAAGAGAGGATTCCTGACAAAATAGAGGCGATATATGGTTTGACTGATTATTTGATAAAATTATAAGATCAGGGAGCTGGCAGAGGCAGGTCTTCCTGACACTATCTATTATATATAAGCCTAGCGGCGTGTGTTAGTGTGTGTGTGTGTGTGTGTGGAAAAAACTATTTTCTCAGAAATGGCTCATCTATTTGACCTGAAATTTGGTATACTGACATTATTTGACAAAAAAATTATAATAGTGAAGTCAGTTAACTTCCATCATCCCCCCTTCCCCCCGTGGGAGGGGTATAAGAAATTATAACAATTCTTTGGCTTTTGCATCAATGGGAGCTGCTATAACTACACCATCCGAAACAAGACTGCCGTTCAAGCTAAGACGGCGGCAGTTCCCTTTGAAGGCGGCATTTGCTATGACCATTAACAAGTCACAGGATCAAACACTTGACCGTGTGGGTATTTATTTACCGGAGCCTGTGTTTGGTCATGGACAATTGTATGTCGCATTTTCACGAGTACGGAGAAGCGGTGATGTGAAAGTGCAGGTTATGAATACTGCCCTTCAAAGAAGACTGATTGAGCACAGCGATAAGGTGTTTAGCAGAAACGTTGTGTATCGAGAGGTTTTAGAACAGTAAGACGATGGAGATGAAGGATGTGGCGATGAAGATGAAGGATGAGGTGATGGAGAAGAATGATGAGGTGGTGACATGTGGACAAAACCACGTTAAAAAAGGGCGCTTGCGTCGGGAAGTAACGCTCTTCCCCTGAGGAGGCCTGGCCTAGCCCCAAATGCATGACAAGAACCTTTTTAACACCTTAAGTAGCTTGATTTGACTAGAATGCATGAGTATCATGCACGGGTTAACTTGTGTATAATATGCTGCCTTCTAAATATTTGAATACAGTAATTTATTCACATAATAATCTATTTGTGCTTAGTAACCACTGTGAGGAGTATTTGTGCTTCACTGTGTACAATGAAAAATGTAAACATACAGAGCATCATGTACAATGTAATGCACACCTTTCTTTGCAGCTAGCAAGCCTGGAGTAGTATTGAAACCATTTGGCAAACTGAACGTGCTGGAAGTCGTAGAAGTACAGCTGAAAGCTATACGTAGTACCTACCTGTGTATGTTTGATCCATGGTTCTCATTCATTTGAGTTTTAATATTATAATCTTATATTTAATATTAATATTATTATATTTCATATTAATATTATTATTTTACTTTATTGATATTGCTTTTTTTCAGGTCTGTGCTCTGAAACATCTGTGTTTGAAACATCTCACTCAGGGAGGAAGAAACCAAAGTTTTCCACTTAAGCTCAACTCAAAATATCAGTTTGTCAGAAGCTTCTAGCTTTCAAATTCTCAGAAATCATATCGAATGTAGCTTAATTATAATGAGATGATTGAATTGACTACTATGTTTATCTGTGATGGATATGAAGTGTGTTAATTTCTAATTTAATTGAACTGAAATCTATGTGAAAGTGGGATAAGTACATTTTTCAGTCTGAGTTATTACATTGATTGTTTTTAGTCTATTTAATAACAATGCATCAAGTACAGTATTTCTTCTAATGATCTGTTTCCATTTGTAAATTAATTCATTAAATTGTTCTTAATATAACTCACAAACCAATTTAGTGGATATGTGGTTAAAATATATTTGCTAGAAACGTGGGGACTTTTTGTATTTTTCCCTTGTGATTTGGAGCACCGTGCCTTGTATACTAATATATATTTATAAAGTACCTGTCTTCTCTCATACTGACCCTGACATTTTCACCCTCATTATATTGTCTAGCAGCTCTCCTCACAGTGACTGTATGGGGAGATATTTAGTGAACATGTATGAGTGTATGATATCATCATCATCATCACTGGGCACCTTTATAGCTATCATTGTCTAGAATGTATCAGAGAAATGATAGCTAGAATCTGATTGGTTGGTATGGGCAACACCTCCACTCTACCCTTTTAAAAGCATCAATAAACCTAATCCATAGTGTGAACAAGGATAGGGTATTTTTAAATGGAAGAATGTGTCTAATAAAAAAAATCATCAATATTAATAATATAATCAAATATGTTTTTATATATATATATATATATATATGTATATATATATATATATATATATATATGTATATATATATATATATATGTATATATATATATATATATATATATATGTATATATATATATATATATATATATATATATATATATGTATATATATATATATATATATATATATATATATATATATATATATATATATATAAATATACATCATCATCTATTTATATAGCGCCACTGATTCCGCAGCGCTTTACAGAGAGCTGATTCACATCAGTCCCTGCCCCATTGGAGCTTACAGTCTAAATCCCCTAACATACACACACATACACACACACACACACACACACACACACACACACACACACACACACAGAGAGAGAGAGAGAGACTTGGGTCAATTTTGATAGCAGCCAATTAACCTACCAGAATGTTTTTGGAGTGTGGGAGGAAACTGGAGCACCCGGAGGAAACCCACGCAAATACGGGGAGAACATACTCCACACAGATAAGGCCATGGTTGGGAATTGAACTCATGACCCCAGCGCTGTGAGGCAGAAGTGCTAACCACTGAGCCACTTATATATATATATATATATATATATATATATATATATATATATATATATAGGCATGGTTTTGCAATGCATTTGAAACTCTCTTAAATGTTTTGATAGTTTTGCTAAGCCTGTGCTGGTCTGTTCATATACACTGAGAGTATGTGGAAATATGTATCACATTAAGGACAACTAGATGTAACGGGAAATTGGAGATACTCAGTGTATCTTAAATACCATAAAATAAGTTTTATTAAGGAACTGACATTTCCTACCAATCGTCATTATCAAGGTGAAAACTACAGCGAGCAATAACTTCTTAGTACAACGCTGACTTTATAAAACTCACTTACATAAGTGTCTACAGTTTCCCGTTGTATCTATTTACACTGTAAAAATGTAAAAACATTTTTTTTTAATGATTTTAGCAATAACAATACATTTGTAACAATTGTTAATAAAAACGGCTATTAATTGTCCATTTTATTAAAAATAAAAACCACTTTAAAAGACAATTTCTTTTTTTGCATTCCTAAACATTTCTCAGTGAAACTTAAGCGAACTAACTTGGTGCCCACAAAACATTGATATTCGGTGAATTTCAAAATTTGCCAAGATGCTTCTCTCAGTTCTAAATGATTGCGGAATTGACAACAGCTAGATTTGATTGGCCAAAATTTGCCGTAAGACTGCTTAGAAGGGCCATAAAAACCTAAGCAAGTCAACAATGTGACACGCGTACAGCAGAGATGGCTGAAGAAGGAATTATCGCTTTTATAAGTTGTTAAAATATTTGAATGTAATTATGATTTTGACTCAATTGGTCTAGGCCGGCTGTCATCTGCAAAAAAAATCTGTTATCTACAAAAAAGGCCCCTCAGTGTTGAGTGCACAATAGCTGATATCCGACGATAAAATAGATTTAGCCGCGTATGTTCACAGATATTTAAGTGTTATGGCTTGAAGGTCAACTTGGCTGTCTTACTGTAAATGAAAGACTATAGAATGAAGAGCCAAATATAAAGTTTTTGAAGATTCCTTGCTACAAATCAAAACCCCGCAGTTTCATACCGAGAACAAAAGAAGCATATTAAACACCAAAGTTTATCAAGACAAATTAGGTCCTAGCTTCAAATTTTCTTTAATCTTCAGCATCTGAACATTTTTCGCCTCATGCTGTTTTCCCTAGTTAAATGCTAAAATGAATTCCAGCCAATACCATTGACTTCCTCTCGAAAAAAGAAAAAAAAAATATTGAGAGACATAATAAAAAATTAATTACTTCCCCTAATTTCCATATGATTCTTTAAAAAGATGTAAAATTCATTTAAAGTAAGTGGTGACTTTGTCTTTGAAGATCACGACAATTAACATGGATCAAAGCCTAGGTTCTGTAATGATGATAGCTCATTAGCATAATGAAATTAACTTCCAGACAAGAATCTTTAATAGGTACAACAAAAAGTCTTTAATAATACTCTAGAAAAATTATGTATTTGTTAGCAGTACAACAGATTCATACTTTCAATTTAATTAATAAGTTAGTAATTAACTCTTTTCCTAAACAATGTACATTTATAGTTAACATCTGCTGGTAGATAATGGTTTCTACTAGTATCTGTGAAGCTTTGAAAATTCCACCATTCAGATCTCCCAATACCGTTTTTCTCCTATTTGCATCCATAATTTCACAATTATGGCAAAGTTAATCCGAGAAAGTTAATTTTTTTTTTATTGTTAAGCTCAATATAGATCATTGATGTCAATGGACTGGAGAAGTCAACTTAATTCTTTTATTTGCTGAAGGCGAACGCTTCTCCCAGGCTTTTATTTAATGTGCAGAATGGCTTTAGATGAGATCCACAGAAAGACGGAGTTTCATGTCCTTCTGAAGTCTGTTACGTTTCAACTTTGGATGCAGCCAAAAAAAGTTTTGTGATGTTGATAGAAACATATGGACAGCCCTTGATTTATCGCAGCCTAATAAAACATTGACAAAGAGTAAATTAATATAAGCTGTTTCTATAATTATCTACAGTGGGATGAATTTCACAGGAGCATAAGTAGTCAGAATAACATGTTGAAATTTCATGAACAATGGGGTATACGGTTGACGTCAGGATGGAACTCTGATACAGCGGAAGAGCCCAGTATTTCTGTGTAACAGTTTGAATGAAAAAGAGCAATAGTAGATCTGTGTTTAGAAGAATCTTGGGTATAAAAAGAGTTTTTCTTTTGATCATAAAGATGTCCACTCTTGGCTAATTTTTTCCTCTGTTTGTAAATAGAGGGATGGTCCTTTAGTAAGTCCGTTGTCTGGAATTGGTGGGAAACAATGTGTAAGGATTTTATTAGGATACATACAAAAACTATATTTCCTGGACTCTCTACCATATATGTTAATGATTGCAATGAAATATTTTTTTCCACAGTATACACAACAGTAACACAATCTTTTAGTTGAAGCAAGGAATGAAAAAGAGTTTCTTTTTAAAATTTCTGCCATACGCTTGCCCCTGTGTTTAGCAATAAATATCAGTTGAACTGGTACTCTTACTTCTTCATCAGTCAGTCTTCAATGCCTCTACGCAAGTATGACTTGACCTAGCCGGTTTACACGCGCAGATGAACTGGAAGCCCGGACTTGGGGGTAAATGTATCAAGCTGAGAGTTTCCGGCGGGTTTGAAAAGTGGAGATGTAGCCTATTGCAACCAATCAGATTCTAGCTATCACTGTGCAGATTGTACTAAATAAATGATAACTAGAATCTGATTGGTTGCTATAGGCAACATCTCCACTTTTCAAACTCGCAGGAAATTCACAGCTTGATACATTTACCCCCATGTCTTCTAGCTATACTTTCTTTCCAAAAAAAAGTAAAGATTTTTTTCAAATGAATTTTTCGAGAGAAAATGCTTTATTTAAATAAATAAAACATTTTCTCTATATATAAACCTTGCTATCGCAAACCTGATATGGTGATGACGATAAGAGTCTATGGTAAATATGCTTTCCCATCCTTTGCAGCATAAACCCATTAAAACCATTGATGTATTGAGAAAAGTCCGAACTCCGGCAAATACAGGGTTACCTCCCAATAATAAATAGACCCCATTTGGTAGGGAGTATAGATTGTAAGCTCAACTGGGGCTGGGACTGATGCGAATGCTTAAATATTCTCCGTAAAGTGCTGTGTAATATTTAGGTTCTATATAAATAAACATAACTAAATAAATCGAGGATATCACTTCCCTGGAATCTGATTGGTTTCCTGATGTCTGCCAATGCGCTCCTTGCATTTTCTGCAGCATGGAGTCTGTGTTATAAATCCCTCCTTGGCAGGAGTTACGAGAGTATCAACGGACAGCGGTAGACATCAAGGACTCTTCTCTTCACTGCTAAGGCAGCGGAATGTTGCTATATAAAAACTGTATTTCATCTTTTGGGCGGAGTTGGCCCTTAAACTATTTTTTATTTGAAAAGAAAAAATATGTCATATAGGGCCTGAGTCATTAAGGCAAGCAAAGGAGTAAATGTTCTCTGGGACAAACCATGTTACAATGCAAGGGGTGCAAATCAGTTTATTATTTTGTACATAAGTTAAATACTGGCTGTTTTTTCATCTAGCACACAAATACTTGCTAGCTTTATTATTACATTGAAATATAAAGATGATCTAGGATATGCCCTACCCAAACTATAAATATGCCTCACATTTTAAATTTACCTCCCCCTCCAATACAACATGGTTTTGCCCAGGTGCAAATGTTACTCCTTTTTTATGCTTTACTCTCCTTAATGACTCAGGCCCATAGAGTTTAGGGGGCCTATATAAGATTTTTTGTATTATTGCCTGTTAAGTATCATCTGTCATCGCAAGGATCTCCGATATCTCCTGCAGTAGGATTTCTTAATTTTCAATTTTACTTAAAAATGCCTACACCATGTGGATAAAGCCAGTTCAGCATGGTTCAGGGCTTCGTAACTAGGCCCCTAATTGTTTTATCACTCATATATTGTTTGTGATTGCTTTATATATTAGAAGACATATTCCACTTTGTATTACTTTGAAACAATTGGGTTCACAACTCTTCCAGTATGGGAAAAGAAAACCCTACTTACTGCAGCAATTCAAAGCATCACTAAAGGAATCATCAGGTTTGGCCTGTTTTAACCAAAAAACAAATAAATTCTACTGTCATTATGGCTTATATAATCACTGTTCCCTCTACAGTGAGCGATCTGGGATTGGTAATGTTTAAGAGTTCGCCAGGAGATGCTGAATGCAGTTTTTCAGGCTGGATATCTCATTCGATAATGATTTAACTCTTAAATCCAGATTGCTCACTTTAGAAGGGAACTATCTTATTACTGCTTACTGACTCATTCCCACCGTTTCCTAAGATAGCGCAGAAATAGATCGACCATAGTATTTCACTTAGACAATACTGTTTATTGATTCCTCACAGCTTACTGAGAATTCCTTGCCAGGATTCAGGCGTGACATTATAACTTCTTTTACACGTGAACAATTTGCTAAATATTCAATAGGAAACTGTAGCTGCAAAAGGATTAGGAGGGGAGGGGGGGAATATTCTTTTGCGGTTTGGAAAGTAGAAAAGATTGTTAGTGCTGGATTTCCATTGACAAAAAGGACCCTGTTATCTCTGAAGTGTTTAATTATTAAAATGAACTGTAATGGTACACTGGATGCCTGCCTAGGTCAGTGTGTGCAAGCTCTAGGTCTGAGGCCTTAGGCTCTGTCAGGAAGGGATCCCACACACTTTTTCTCAGGCATTTCAGTGTGTGATAGGTATCCTGATAGAAACACTTTGCTTGTTTTTGCGGTAGCCCAATGGCGCTTGCTTGTTTTAACACAAGCCAAAAAATGTTCTGATGACCACCATCGCACTATGATTCCCATGCCCCAAACATTCCTTCATGCAGATCCCAGGCATTTTTCTTGCTTGCAGTCCAGGATGTAGACAAACGAATTCCAAGGGACACATGTGGGGGTGGACGTTTCGCAAACATAGAAAAAACAACGAATTTTATTTTTTTTAAAATGATACAGTATCTCCTGAGCTCACTTTTCTACATGACATTTTTCAACAGGAAATGCTATTACAGAGTATATTTAACACATTGTATGACTTGACATATGTAGACGTTATTTACTTAGGTATAATTTTAATATTCTTTTATTATTTAACACAGTTTGGTATAGTCTTTATTGTTTTAGATGTTCTGCGTAAAGTTCAATAAGTTTGTTGTTAAAATAGCAGCACGTGGTAGATTATGACACCTAGCTCAGCCGCTGGCCCTGTTTTTGGGCTCCACCCCTCAGGGTCACACCCCAATGAGCAATGAAACTGTGTGTCTACAAAGATGCTTTTGCAGATTATATTGCTGGGTCCTAGTTGATCACTGTGCCTCCGATTTATCACATTTATATAGGATATGCAAACACCATGTTGAAAGTCACGGTTACTGCACCTTAGCAGTGATGTGATTAGAACGGTCTTTTGTGCAGTGATAACCTTGTGCTGACAGGCAAAATAGGGAACACTCCAGAGTGATCCCTATTTACCATTACTTCTAGGTCATTTAATTATCTCGCATATTTAACAAAATATCAGTTTTTCAATGTTAGCAATTAGAACATTGCTTTATTGGGGCAAAATCACTACGAATATGAAATGTCCAAACAGCCCCAACTGATGCTTTCTAAAACCAAACGCTTAGAAGGAAAAATAAAAGGTGAAACGCCAGTCCTGTATGAGAAATACTGTGTATAGTGCCGGCGTAATATGTAATGTTGTGTATATTAGTCTGGTAAGGGGGGCAATAAAGTGTGTCTTGACCCGGCATGGGGGGCAGTGTTGTATATACTTCCATGAAGAGAGATACTGTGTATATTGCTGTCATTAGGTGCAGTAGTGTGTATACTATTGTGCTGGGGGCAGTGAGTTCTCTTATGTGTAATTAGAGCATACTGTGCTCTGTATATTACTGTATAATGCACGACATAGAGGTATAGTGAGAGTAGTGATGTGATATAATATGAGAGTAGTGATGTGATATAACAGTGAGAGTAGTGATGTGATATAATATTAGAGTAGTGATGTGATATAATATTAGAGTAGTGATGTGATATAATATGAGAGTAGAGATGTGATATAATATGAGAGTAGTGATGTGATATAATATTAGAGTAGTGATGTGATATAATATGAGAGTAGTGATGTGATATAATATGAGAGTAGTGATGTGATATAATATTAGAGTAG
Organism: Mixophyes fleayi; assembly: GCF_038048845.1. Taxonomy (NCBI): domain Eukaryota; kingdom Metazoa; phylum Chordata; class Amphibia; order Anura; family Limnodynastidae; genus Mixophyes; species Mixophyes fleayi. The sequence goes on from NC_134408.1 coordinate 138,660,956, forward strand.
TGATGTGATATAATATGAGAGTAGTGATGTGATATAATATTAGAGTAGTGATGTGATATAATATTAGAGTAGAGATGTGATATAATATTAGAGTAGTGATGTGATATAATATGAGAGTAGTGATGTGATATAATATTAGAGTAGAGATGTGATATAATAATATGATAGTAGTAATGTGATATAATAATATGAGAGTAGAGATGTGATATAATATGAGAGTAGTGATGTGATATAATATTAAAGTAGTGATGTGATATAATATGAGAGTAGTGATGTGATATAATATTAGAGTAGTGATGTGATATAATATGAGAGTAGTGATGTGATATAATATTAGAGTAGTGATGTGATATAATATTAAAGTAGTGATGTGATATAATATTAGAGTAGTGATGTGATATAATATGAGAGTAGTGATGTGATATAATATTAGAGTAGTGATGTGATATAATATGAGAGTAGTGATGTGATATAATATTAGAGTAGTGATGTGATATAATATTAGAGTAGTGATGTGATATAATATGAGAGTAGTGATGTGATATAATATTAGAGTAGTGATGTGATATAATATTAGAGTAGTGATGTGATATAATATGAGAGTAGTGATGTGATATAATATTAGAGTAGTGATGTGATATAATATGAGAGTAGTGATGTGATATAATATTAGAGTAGTGATGTGATATAATATGAGAGTAGTGATGTGATATAATATGAGAGTAGTGATGTGATATAATATTAGAGTAGTGATGTGATATAATAATATGAGAGTAGAGATGTGATATAATATGAGAGTAGTGATGTGATATAATATTAAAGTAGTGATGTGATATAATATTAGAGTAGTGATGTGATATAATATTAGAGTAGTGATGTGATATAATATGAGAGTAGTGATGTGATATAATATTAGAGTAGTGATGTGATATAATATGAGAGTAGTGATGTGATATAATATTAGAGTAGTGATGTGATATAATATTAGAGTAGTGATGTGATATAATATGAGAGTAGTGATGTGATATAATATTAGAGTAGTGATGTGATATAATATTAGAGTAGTGATGTGATATAAAATTAGAGTAGTGATGTGATATAATATTAGAGTAGTGATGTGATATAATAATATGATAGTAGTAATGTGATATAATAATATGAGAGTAGAGATGTGATATATTATGAGAGTAGAGATGTGATATAACAGTGAGAGTAGTGGTATGATATGAGAGTGAGAGTATTGATATGAGAGTAAAAGTAGAGATATGATATGAGAGTGTGAGTAGTTATAAATAAATGTCACTATTTTTTCACTTTGTTAGACCCTTTGGGTGCTGTGTTTTTGCTCTTTGCACCTATCTCGGGAAGCACGGTGGCTCAGTGGTTAGCACTTCTGCCTCACAGCGCTGGGGTCATGAGTTCAATTCCCGACCATGGCCTTATCTGTGTGGAGTTTGTATGTTCTCCAGGTGTTTGTCTGGGTTTCCTCCGGGTGCTCCGGTTTCCTTCCACACTCCAAAAAATATACTGGTAGGTTAATTGGTTGCTATCAAAATTGACCTTAGTTTGTGTGTGTGTGTGTGTGTGTTAGGGAATTTAGACTGTAAGCTCCAATGAGGCAGAGACTGATGTGAATGAGTTCTCTGTACAGCGCTGCGGAATCAGTGGCGCTATATAAATAAATTATGATGATCTATGTGGACTGTGCCCCAGGGCACTTTGCATTTAACCACTGCAGTGCCAAACTAGTCTCTCTTTCTCTCTATATTTATATATCCACTTGCATCACTTGGGTATTATATGGCTCTTACATGATATTTTGATTAAATACTGAACATTCCGCAACATCTTACTCCTTTATGCTCAGTGTTCGTACTAAAGCAGCCTCATTTGTGAAGGTCGTTTTCATAGTGTAGATTTAAATCATCAGGGGATCTAATGATTGTTAAGGCTGTGCCAGGCAATATTGATTTAACATAAGTTATTTGAAAAGTGAGGCTTACACAGTATTTATATTTTAATTAGGCACCGGGCCAACATATGCACTGTATACGTGACACAGAATCCTGAGCTATAAATCCAGGTACTGAGCGTCAAGCGGAGAGCGCAGCATCCAGGCGCTGGGAATGTTTGTTTTGGCATGTTTCATACTATGCTTTTAATGACTTACAGTATACATTAAGAGCTACAATAACTTAACCCTTTCACTGTATGGGTGGTCTTCCCCGGGATAAAAATTAAGACTGCTGTCCATTCTACAAAGCAAACAGACTTTAAATCTAGAGAGTTTAAAATAAGGGTGATGTTAGGGGAAGGTTAGACAGCCATTTATACCTGTACTATTATTATTACAGTTATTAAGACAGGACCTTGTGGCTGTATCACAGGAAAGAGACAGGCCAAATCTTATGAAAATAAATGATTTTTTTTCCTGCAAGCAGGATGAGCAGGAGAGTTATTCACACCTCCCCGAAGCAAATAGTTCCAACCATTTTCTTCCAACTCTGTCTTTTTCTGAAGATTGGACTATACCATATCAGAGAAGGAGGGTGAAGCAGTGTGGTCAAGGGAACATTAAGAACGAGTATGGATTCTCTGCAACCTATCACTGGAGATGGGCCTCGACTCTTCCTTCACTCTGATTGGTGGAAGCACTTTGCAGCTGAGTAGCAGGCAGAGAACACGGCCCGGCCATGCTGATTGTGGGAATATCCTCCACCTGCCTCTTGATCACGCGGTACATCTACATAATGTGCGGCCGCAGGCAGCCCACCCCGCTGCGGGTGGGGGAGCAGGCGTCGCCATGATCGCTTTCTCTGGATCTGTCCAGTGGACCCGTCCAGTTACTGGGCCCAACCATCAAGTTGAGGATCTCCACAACATGTGATAGATCCCTATCATATATTGGTCACCAAAATTGCAGTGTGTACAGGCACCTTAATTTGGAGCAAGCAAATTACTTGAATGTTCTGCAGAAGAAAATAAATAAATAATTGAATAAAAATATTTGTAATCTGTTAAAATTATATGCATGTAACAATCTCTATATTTTTTTTTATAGAAATATATAACAAATAGTAACAAATGTATGTATGTAACTAACATACTTACATACTAAAATACTTACATACTTTAATACATGCCAAATACATTTTAAACGTTTTTTTATTTTTGCAAATATTTTTTTGGTTGAACCAGTATTAAAAGTATCAATTTGTCTAAAATGGCCCAATATTGAAACCCTAATTCACACTTGTCACCCTTATACATAGATATTATCAGGTTTAGATTTTTTTTTCTCCATGTATAATAAAAAACTACAGGTACAAAATAACAAATAAAGGGGAAAATAAATGTTTGAAGCTGTAGCTAATTCCCAGTGTAAAAGCAGCAACAGCCATTGATAGAATATGTTCATGGCATACACACAGTGGAGGCAGCCATTTTGTGAGTCATGTGAGTGCAGCCTATCAGATTCCTAGAGACCACTGATGTTAGTGACAAGGCTGGAGGAACCAATAAAAAACATTATTAAATAGCTAGAAATCCGAACAGATGCTTCTTCTTACAATGTTTTAGAAAAATATATAAAATAACAATAAAAGTACCTCAGAGAACATCTCTTTCAGCCCACAAGATGGCTGACAAACATGTATCAAATTTACATATAAATAAAAACCCCAAATAACCACTTTTATAATAAATGTCTTCATTTGCTCAATCTCCTCATCGTCTCTACAGACGGTTAACCTTGTGCGGAAATACGAAGCATATAATGTAAATACATACCCGTTTACAGCCTCCTTAGTTACGAAAAAAAAAAAATGTGTTTTGTGCAATTTTACCTTCACATAAAAGAATAATAATTGAAGTCTCTGTTTCCTCGAATGTTTCATTCTGTCAGTTTTTGGCTCGGACAATTTCATTTGGAACTAGTACCTGTGTTTGGGGCTATAGATTACAGGAAATAACGACCTGTATATGTTGAGTTGTTCAAAGGAAATTAGAACAGTCTGATTTTTATTATCCTTCATTGGCCAGGAGTCTCTAGTGTAATAACCTATACTAAACTTTAATTTTCTTTTACATCATTGGAAATGTACACTAGACGGATCAGATTAGGCTGTCACTGTGCAACACGACACTTAACGGACTTACTGTCTGTTTCTAGGAGTACTAAAATAATCTGCCCAGTACAAAAACACACATGGAAGGTATAGGTGACAATCTCTTAACTGCAGCCATTGACTCTGGTATTTCCCTGATGACGGAGCAATCAATGGAGAATTGCAGTGACTGAAATTAATAGCCGTGCCTCGGTTCCTGCTGGAAAGGGGCCTCTCTCTGTTGTCTGATATTTCTTTATTGACTTGACACTTGAATTTTTATTGCATTACAGGCTCGATTGCAAGAGCCCATAATCTGCTCTGTGCAAGGCTACATTTCCCCACACCGCATTTCATTATATTGTTGTATTTCCATTTCATTTTCCATACTTTATAATTTCTTCTTTGGTGTTTACAAACTACCTATTTCCGTAAATAGCGGAGGATGGGGAAATGGACATATCAGAAGACTGGGAGATCAGTAGCTAAATTAGAGTATATTCTTTGATAATGCCTGAGGCAGATGTCAAGGCTTTATTGTACCCCAAAACAAACAGGAAATAGTACTGCACGACACAGCCGTGGCATCGCGGTGGCGGAGTGCTAAGAACTTCTGCCTCACAGCGCTGGGGTCATGAGTTCAATTCCCGACCATGGTCTTATATGTGTGGAGTTTGTATGTTCTCCCCGTGTTTGCGTGGGTTTCCTCCGGGTGCTCAGGTTTCCTACCACACTCCAAAGACAAACTAGCAGGTTAATTGGCTGCTATCAAAAATTGACCCTAGTCTCTCTCTCTCTCTCTCTCTCTCTCTGTGTATGTTAGGGAATTTAGACTGTAAGTTCCAATGGGGCAGGGACTGATGTGAATGAGTTCTCTGTACAGCGCTGCGGAATCAGTGGCGCTATATAAATAAATGGTGATGATGATGATGAACTGTCCCCTTTTCAAACACTTGAAAAAAATGACATTGCTGGCTTTTTCTAATAGATTATAATAAAATCACCATGGGGTCTCCCCAGCCTGCCGTAGAGACTAGGTGGGTGTGATTGGGACCCCCGCCCCTTCATGCTGTGCATACAAGTTATGAAAATTCTGTTATACATACACAGCATGGGACAGGTATGAACGCAAGGACTCATAGGAAGCTATTGGTCCGCGCAATCACTCTCCTCTACGTAAGCTGGCTCAATTGGGGACGATGCCTCTGGAGCCTCATGTGCCCCCATCCTGATCGTTGCTGTTGGTCCCTGGTCCCCCAGTAGAGACCTCCCTTATAGCTGTTTTCTGGAGAGACATAGGTTGTCTTCTGCTATGCAAGATTAATATTATCAACTAGGTATCAGAGGCTTGCAAGGCATGATGAGCCTTGTAGTTCCCCAACTGTAGACTATATTGCCGTCCCCTGGTTTGCAAGATTTACATTATCAACTATATGCTGGGGGCTGATGTAGCATTCTGGGATTTCATTCCACAGCAGCCAGTTACCTACTTGTGGCATGCAAGGCAATTATTATTAACATTATATGGATTTCATAGTTAAGGCTGGCTGTGCCTTGTGGTTCCGCAATGGCTGAAGAGCCGCAGGTTGCCTACGTCTGCTCTGCAAGACTACAACTTCATCTTTACAAAGAATATAGAGACTAGTGCAATATTTTGTTTCACTTTTAATTGATAATGTAATCAGATTTAAACACGTTAAACCATTTATAGCACTAATCTCCCCGGCTCAACCACGCAGTATAATGATTCTGATTTAGTTTGTCACGTATGAAAAGAGATCATTTTTCGTAACAAGATAAACTATTTCTGCCACAATTTCTGCTTATGATAATATAAATCCAGGAAGCGTTTCATCTGTGATTACTCCAACATTAAAAAAAAAAAAAAACTTCCTTAACAGATAACCACCTTGTAAACACTCAAATCTTAGTCATTTATCAGTTTTTTTTCCCTTTTAATTAAAACTGCAAGTATAGTTTATGCTCTGCTTGATCCAGTCAACATTTTAAATATGGGTAGAAATACATCTCCTGTTTGATGAATCCCATTTCTCAGGTTTGGTGATTAAGTTTGCTGCTTTCACAAGATGACGACAACTACATAAATAGGTTGGATTTCAGCATTTCTACTTTTTGAGCTCTGGTTGGTGCCATTGCTAAACTTTAAGTCTCAAGTGAAATTAAGCCAATGTCTGCCTTAAAGGAAGCCTGTAAAACTGAAGACTGCAAATGAAAGTGGATATTTTCCTTCAGGCGACTAGTTTGTATGTGCGTTCCCCCGTAGACGGATCCAGTAGGGGCACATAGGCTCCTATCTAAGGCCCTGTGGGTTCTAATCGGTCCAGATAACCCTAACCCGTTTTTATATTTTATATTCTTTGACAAATATGGATGAGAAGTGGGGCCAAACTAGTATGTTGCCCATAGCCACTTAACCCCTGACCTTCTTGCTCCTACGCTAACCTCCTTCTCTCATTCTCCCCTCTCTCCCCTAGCCCCGCCTTTCTCTCCCTTACTTCAATGGCTCCCTTTTGTGCCTGTTTGTTCATCCTCCCTTAGGATGTGAGCTTGTATGAGCAGGGCCCCTCTCCCCTCCTGTCTCCATACCTGTTCTTCTGCTCCGTCTTTACCCATATGTCTTCCCAGAGTTCTGAAGTATTGGTACTTTGTGTTTATTGTTCTTTACTATGTCACCCTGTATGGTCTACTGTTTGTATTGTGTACGCCGCTGCGGAAACCTTGTGGCGCCTAACAAATAAATGATAATAATAATAATAGCCACATAGGGTCATAAACGGCTTGGGTCCTCCTGCATTGTCTACTGGATATATATCTACGTCTTCATTCTGTGCTTTTTTGCAAAGTTTTAAAGACATCTATTTAGAATTGTTTATTTTTGCTGCCCTTGGATATGACATAGATTGGCTCTGTGCACTTGCTATTAACCAATAGAGCTGCATTATTTTAGACAAGCAGAGACATCTGGAGCTTGTGTAGTCGAAGTGCAGGCATCACACCATACCATATTTGTTCCACCATTATTGTCTCTTTGACTGCTTAGGCTTACATAGGTGTCCGCCTAATGTGTAGAACTTTGTAGACCATTTGCGGGACTGCAGGTCCAAATGAAAATGTGCGTATAGGGAAAAGTAAATGTGTAATTTCAAAGTCCTGCCCATAATTACTATTAGATGATTGATTTAATTGTTTATCAGTTTTCTTTTTCTCCTGAAATACTGTTTGCTGGAGTTTCATTCATCAATATTATCAATATTACTAATTTATCGTTAAACAATTCATGAGTAAGAGGACATTGTAACTGCCTTAATTTCATGTTTTCCAATTGTACTTTTTAACAGTTTTATTACATTGATAGATTTTCCAATAAATCAGTCTCATATAAATCGATCTGCGGCCACCCACCAAACAGGAAATGCCCCATTAAATGCACAGTCGCTACTCTTTAATGTTCATTTAATCTTTTTCCCCACAAAACTATTTTTTTTATTGCCCCAAGCCGGCCTTTTGCAAGTAATGGTCCAAACCATTCAGCTCCTGCCATGAAATGGTACAAAATGTTGCACCCCGGAAGTCGCTATCTGCTTGATGCGCCAAGTCATAAATAAAGCTTACTGATACAAAAAAAGTGGTACTGAAATATTTTCTATACATTTGGTGCAATAAAGAAAATATACTGAAAATGACATCCAGCATAGAGTACTGGAGAAGTAGCACTCATCATAGAGTACTGGAGAAGTAGCACTCTGCAGAGAGTACTGGAGAAGTAGCACTCTGCAGAGAGTACTGGGGAAGTAGCACTCTGCAGAGAGTACTGGAGAAGTAGCACTCTGCAGAGAGTACTGGAGAAGTAGCACTCTGCAGAGAGTACTGGCGAAGTAGCACTCTTCATAGAGTACTGAAGAAGTAGCACTCTTCATAGAGTACTAGAGAAGTAGCACTCTTCATAGAGTACTGAAGAAGTAGTACTCTTCATAGAGTACTGGAGAAGTAGCACACTCATAGAGTACTGAAGAAGTAGCACTCTTCATAGAGTACTGGAGAAGTAGCACTCTTCACAGAGTACTGGAGAAGTAGCACTCTGCAGAGAGTACTGGAGAAGTAGCACTCTGCAGAGAGTACTGGAGAAGTAGCACTCTTCATAGAGTACTGGAGAAGTAGCACTCTGCAGAGAGTACTGGAATAGTAGCACTCTTCATAGAGTACTGGAGAAGTAGCACTCTTCATAGAGTACTGGAGAAGTAGCACTCTGCAGAGAGTACTGGAGAAGTAGCACTCTTCATAGAATACTGGAGAAGTAGCACTCTGCAGAGAGTACTGGAATAGTAGCACTCTTCATAGAGTACTGGAGAAGTAGCACTCTTCATAGAGTACTGGAGAAGTAGCACTCTGCAGAGAGTACTGGAGAAGTAGCACTCTTCACAGAGTACTGGAGAAGTAGCACTCTGCAGAGAGTACTGGAGAAGTAGCACTCTGCAGAGAGTACTGGAGAAGTAGCACTCTTCATAGAGTACTGGAGAAGTAGCACTCTGCAGAGAGTACTGGAGAAGTAGCACTCTTCATAGAGTACTGGAGAAGTAGCACTCTGCAGAGAGTACTGGAATAGTAGCACTCTTCATAGCGTACTGGAGAAGTAGCACTCTTCATAGAGTACTGGAGAAGTAGCACTCTGCAGAGAGTACTGAAGAAGTAGCACTCTTCATAGAGTACTAGAGAAGTAGCACTCTTCATAGAGTACTGAAGAAGTAGTACTCTTCATAGAGTACTGGAGAAGTAGCACACTCATAGAGTACTGAAGAAGTAGCACTCTTCATAGAGTACTGGAGAAGTAGCACTCTTCACAGAGTACTGGAGAAGTAGCACTCTGCAGAGAGTACTGGAGAAGTAGCACTCTGCAGAGAGTACTGGAGAAGTAGCACTCTTCATAGAGTACTGGAGAAGTAGCACTCTGCAGAGAGTACTGGAATAGTAGCACTCTTCATAGAGTACTGGAGAAGTAGCACTCTTCATAGAGTACTGGAGAAGTAGCACTCTGCAGAGAGTACTGGAGAAGTAGCACTCTTCATAGAATACTGGAGAAGTAGCACTCTGCAGAGAGTACTGGAATAGTAGCACTCTTCATAGAGTACTGGAGAAGTAGCACTCTTCATAGAGTACTGGAGAAGTAGCACTCTGCAGAGAGTACTGGAATAGTAGCACTCTTCATAGAGTACTGGAGAAGTAGCACTCTTCATAGAGTACTGGAGAAGTAGCACTCTGCAGAGAGTACTGGAGAAGTAGCACTCTTCATAGAATACTGGAGAAGTAGCACTCTGCAGAGAGTACTGGAGAAGTAGCACTCTGCAGAGAGTACTGGGGAAGTAGCACTCTGCAGAGAGTACTGGAGAAGTAGCACTCTGCAGAGAGTACTGGAGAAGTAGCACTCTTCATATAGTACTGGAGAAGCAGCACTCTTCATAGAGTACTGAAGAAGTAGCACTCTTCGTAGAGTACTAGAGAAGTAGCACTCTTCATAGAGTACTAGAGAAGTAACACTCTTCATAGAGTACTGGAGAAGTAGCACTCTTCATAGAGTACTGGAGAAGTAGCACTCTTCATAGAGTACTAAAGAAGTAACACTCTTCATAGAGTACTGGAGAAGTAGCACTCTGCAGAGAGTACTGGAGAAGTAGCACTCTGCAGAGAGTACTGGAGAAGTAGCACTCTTGATAGAGTACTGGAGAAGTAGCACTCTGTAGAGAGTACTGGAATAGTAGCACTCTTCATAGAGTACTGGAGAAGTAGCACTCCTCATAGAGTACTAGAGAAGTAACACTCTTCATAGAGTACTGGAGAAGTAGCACTCTGCAGAGAGTACTGGAGAAGTAGCACTCTGCAGAGAGTACTGGAGAAGTAGCACTCTTGATAGAGTACTGGAGAAGTAGTACTCTGCAGAGAGTACTGGAATAGTAGCACTCTTCATAGAGTACTGGAGAAGTAGCACTCCTCATAGAGTACTAGAGAAGTAACACTCTTCATAGAGTACTGGAGAAGTAGCAGTCCTCATAGAGTACTAGAGAAGTAGCACTCTGCAGAGAGTACTGGAGAAGTAGCACTCTGCAGGGAGTACTGGAGAAGTAGCACTCTTGATAGAGTACTGGAGAAGTAGTACTCTGCAGAGAGTACTGGAATAGTAGCACTCTTCATAGAGTACTGGAGAAGTAGCACTCCTCATAGAGTACTAGAGAAGTAACACTCTTCATAGAGTACTGGAGAAGTAGCAGTCCTCATAGAGTACTAGAGAAGTAGCACTCTGCAGAGAGTACTGGAGAAGTAGCACTCTGCAGAGAGTACTGGAGAAGTAGCACTCTTGATAGAGTACTGGAGAAGTAGTACTCTGCAGAGAGTACTGGAATAGTAGCACTCTTCATAGAGTACTGGAGAAGTAGCACTCCTCATAGAGTACTAGAGAAGTAACACTCTTCATAGAGTACTGGAGAAGAAGCACAAAATTGACCCTAGTGTATGTGTGTGGTAAGGAATTTAGACTGTAAGCTCTGGAGCATGGACTGAGGTGAATGATTACATATTCTCTGTATAGTGCTGCCTAATATGACTGATACTGTATAAAAAATAAATAAGTAATAATAAGAATGGTATAAAATGATGACTTTTCTCCAATTTATATTTGTGATCATAACTAAAATTATTTTAGAAGATTAAATTTTCAGCTGTAAGAATTAAAGCAGTACCACAAATATTCTTCATTAAAAAAACAAAAACATAATTTCATTTTAATTTGTAAAGGTATTTGAAATGTATCAAAATGTTGACATAAAACAAATAAGCAAATTAACTCCAATGCAGCCAATTAGTATATGGAGTCTAGGTAGAATGACTTTCTAAACAAACTTCTTGCCCGTAAATACAGGAAGCCAAGTAATGTTGGAAATATAAATTATAGTAGGTGTTTAAAGACCGTTTAACTCTAATGACCAATTTCCAGAAATTCCTCTAGAATCCCCTATTCTAATGAAGTGAAGTACACGACTGATTTCTTTATGATATTATCAGGGAACATTGCTGTAATTACAATATAACAACTGGTTCAGTTGAAGCAGAGATGTACCAGAGCCTGGATTAAAGCAACAGGAAACATGACTGTATCTCAATGTAACAATTACCTTAGGTCACTATTCCCTGCTGAATTGAAAGATTGGAAATTGGACCAGAAAATGGCTACTTCCGTTGTGTGCACGGTAAAGTCGACTTTAAAAGGAAAGCTCACCTCTTTTAAAAGAGGGATCCCTTGCTTAGAATACAAAGGACTGGTAATGTTACCTAGGACATATCTCCCAACTGCCCTATTTAGGTGGGAAAGTCTCTATTGTTGGAGTTATGACCTATTCACTGCTGCCCAGAACAGAAGAGCTAGCCACGCCCCTTGTTGTGTGTGGCCACTCCCCCTTTGTAACATGATCACGCCCCATTGATATAACCATGCCCACACCCCTTCCAGTGTCCTAATTCTTATACATACCAAAATTGTGATGTACGTACGATAAGGGGGGCAGATATAAAGGCTCTTTTCAAGTTTAAACCCCATTAATTAGAAACTTGTATGACTCACATCCCCCTTTTACGCATTTATCAAAACAGCTCTGGGTGCACCATACATTGATGTTAAAACCTCAGTTTACCTATTAGTTCTAATCAGTGACTCCAGCTGTAGAAGAAATCCTCACATAAATATGACAACATATAGTGAACAACTTCTAAATGAATTTCCTAGCATAATAATGATATCAAAGTGAAGGTGATACTCTCCTATATATAACATCTAAAAATATGTATTTAATGTTATAGGTGGTACTACGCTTCTGAGTGATTAAGCAAAATGTTCATCTGGATGCTGGAGGAACTATGGTCACGGGCGAACATTTCTCCATATATGGTGGACCTGTCCTTGTATCTCCCGTTTCAGGGATAAAATACAATCTCTTTTGAACTCTATGGAGGGAATTCAATTGACAAACACATTGCTGGCAATTGCAGTAACAATCTCCGCTCATTTTTCAGGGGTGCGAGGAATCTCCGCCGCCAAGTGTCCAACGGACTTCACGGTTGATTGAATTCTCCCCTGTGCTTGAAGTTCCTGTACATAAAATATCCCTGGAGCCTTCTTCTGGGTTACCCTTCCCAGAATGTAAACAATCACTTTCAGGAGCATATTTATTTATATAGCGCCACTAATTCCGCAGCGCTGTACAGAGAATTCACTCACATCAGTCCCTGCCCCATTGGGTCTTAAACCGGAGCACCCGGAGATTAGCTGCAATGTTTGGATGAACATCGCGGCTGCGCATTTTCTATGGTAATACGGTACCATAACATTGTGAATTACCCTTCGCGACCCTATTGGGGGGGATCCACTATGTTGTTGTAAAGCGGAGTGCCTTTGCGCCTGTTCCGGAGGTACTCCGCGCATAATTGAATATGCCCCTAAGAAACTCATGTCCCATAGTCTAGTGCCTTATAGAGCCTTAGAGCCAAAAACTGTAATAATCCTCAACCTCCCTCAGTAGCTTCTGTGGGAAATGACATATTACGTCCATGCCATAAAAGATAACATGTATATGGACAAGTGTGGCTGTCATGGCTTTTTATTACTTCCCAAAATCAAGGACATAACTGCCCTAAATAATATATCCTGTCTCCTTATTAGGATTATATAACCCTCCTTAGTGATCTCCTATTTACGCTGCTAGAATCCGCCAGACTCTTTCCAGAATTTCTCAAGCTCAGAATTTTAAGTGGACCATTTCCATATATTCTCTGTCCCTATAGGTATTCCTGTAGTAACCCCCCCCCCCATCTCTTTTATTTGTCCCCTTCTCTCCCTATTTTTAATATTGATACTCAATTAGGCTACCACATCTTCTGTGATTTACACTGTACAATGATGTAACCTTGTTTTTTTGTTATGTATTATTTGTACAATGGTATTTTTTTTGCTGACCATTTATATAGAGAATAAAAATATTAAACAATTGAATTAATAGTGATATTGAATTAAAGTTTTAAAAAATATTGCACAGAATTCTTTCTTTTTTGTTACAAAAGAAATGTACGTTATTCGTTGTACAAGAGTAATACGTATAGATCTTCTGTAATCGTCTCACTCCCGTGGGAGGGAGAGAAATTACTACCAGAATGTGTTTTTCCTAAATAACATTCTCCATGTGAAGCTCTTCATTAAAACTTGTAAGGAGGGGGCGAAAAAAAGTCTTGAATTTACATGATAAAACAGTATAAATTATTTTTTTATTTATATAGATATTGTACTATTTGTACATGTTTGCAGTAAATATGTTCACAATTACCTTTCTGCCAAAAAGGATACTACTAATTTTACTGATCTCGCTGTCAGCAAATATGTGTTTTTCTAGCGGATTATACTTACTGCAGGCTTTACTGTGCTCCCAAATCCAGGGGGAATGTATAAACACATAACCGTCTCGGTTTGGGAATTCGGCTAAAATATGTAACCACGACTCTGTTGTCATTAGCAATCAAGCATCCTTGATAAAAAGGAAAAGTAATTAGCATTTGTGAAGACTATAACACTAATTAAAAATGACATCTTAGTCATTGTGGCACATATTTTGCTTATTCTACAAGTGAAATATAGATAGGCTAGATGTATGTAAATTATTAAAAAAAATGTTTTTATACAGTCCCATCACCTATCACAGGGCACAGTGGAGGCAGCCATCTTGTGGGAATGAACCATTATTCAGCCTAGTAATTCTGTATGACAGGTCTGGCCAGCGTGTGGCTCTCCAGGTGTGGTGAAATTACAAGTCCCAGCATGCTGTGCCAGTCAAAAACAACCTGATTGCTGGCAGGGCATGCTGGGATTTGTAGTTTCACAACATCTGTAAAGCCACCTGTTAGCCAGGCCTGCTCTATGAACTGTGACATCACAGCGCAATGAGGCATAATGTGTGTCTTACCCATACTTGCCAACTCTCCCTGAATGTCAGGGAGACTCCCTGAAATAGGGGTGATCTCCCTCACTCCCTGAAGAGTCTGGCATTCTCCCTGATGCTGAGCCAGTACAAGACGTGGTTGGCTTCGCCATCTGTGGCATGATGACACAGTTCAGAAATTGTGTCCTATGTCCATGTATTGATGCCTATGGAGGTGGCCATTTTCATGGAGACCAAGATTTAATCAAAGACTGACAGGTAAGACAACATGACTTCAGTAATGGAGACAGAAATGTAAAAGACACTTCAGTCTCTAGAGATTCATTAGCTGCTTTTCTTTAACGCATAGTTGCCTACTCTCCTGGAATGTTCGGGAGACTCCCACATTTCTGGGAGACCTCCCAGGAGAGCAGGGCAACCTCCCAGTTCTCGCCCCCATAATAGAAAAGTGGTGGGGGTGGAGCTTAATGATGCAAATATTATGTGATCTTGCCCCACCCCCTGCTGTAATTGGCCAACATTGTGACAATGGTGTAGGGGCGGGGCCAAAATGATGTGATTCGTCAAGCCCCCCCCCCCCACCCCCCCCCCCCCCGGGATCTCCCTTAAGCCAACAAGGAAAAGTTGGCAAGTTTTGTCTTACCTGAGTGATATCTTTATTTCTTAATGAATTATTAATCTGCTTTCTCCAGAATATTGGTTAAGCCCACAAAATCACTGCCTCCACTGTGTGTAGGAGACGGATCCAGTTTAAGTTAAACCAAGGATTATGCAGTTTTATAGATTTCTCTGATTCTTTTTCACACTGTCAGTTCTCTCAGAAGATTGATTCCAAGTCATGGTTTTGCTGGGGGGTTCCCCACAGGAAGCCCCTGGTACATTAATTTTTTTTTCCAGAACAAACAACATTTTTGCATCATGAAATCTCTCTCAGAAGCCACCGTGGTTTGGGCACATACATGTACCTCATGGATAGATCCTTTGCACTTCTACACACAGCAATGTACTAATTCCGCAGCGCTGTACAGAGAATTCACCCACATCAGTCCCTGCCCCATTGGGGCTTACAGTCTAAATTCCCTAACGAAACCCATGCAAACAAGGGGAGAACATACAAACTCCACACAGATAAAACAATGTACACAAATGCTACATAACAGATCTAAGAATATTTTAACAGGGGAATGAAATATACATGACATATGACAGTGTAGATGCATGTGGTTCTTTTCTTAGATCAAAGTCCATGTTTCTATTCAAATAAAAGTCAGATGTAAGAATAAGCCAAACACTCATTCTGGAAGTTGGACTGAAGGCCGGGATTGTAGACCTACCACTGACAGCAAAGTACAGCTTATTAAACCTTGGAAACGGTATTGCATCCACATATATAGATGTCTTTACATTCACCAGGAGAGAGTAACTATATGATATATTAGCTATTGGTTAGATGCTGGCCTGGTTTGAAGCTACTGGATATCAACCTGGGAGGTAGACTTATCGCTAGAGAATATCACCACATTAGTATACATTGAGGTTAAACAGATGGGTTCTAGAACCTACATATCTCTGGAATTTAGTTGTATAAATGCAAATCAAATCTCTTGTTGTTTGTTAAAGGACAACTCCATTCTGGAACTCTGTAAGTTAAATGTAAATGTGTTCCATTGGAAGACAGTGGTAGCTCCTATTGTGGATGAACCCCATGTTGTATGGAAAAAGGCTTAATCAGAACTTTCCTAGGAGTAGATTTATCTAACCTTCTAAAAAAGCTGTTACCCAGAGCAACCAATCAGAAATCTAGCTCTCATTTATCTTGTACATTCTAGAATAGAATCTGATTGGTTGCTATGGGCAACACCTCCACTGTTCCTTTTTAGAAGGTTTAACAAATCTCCCCCTGATCTCTGTGTATATGTGAGCTGCTCACCATTTGGTGGGACAAGGGGGCCCTTAAAACATTTTCTATGGGGCCCACAAATTCTGCCCCTGTCTGTTTGGGCTTTTATCATAGAGGCAGAAGTGCACCAATTCTTAGTTTTGGTGGAATTAGCTTCTAAATCATCTAATTAACTTTTATTACTTCACCAAAGTGAATACAATGTATTATTTACGGTAAAACAGGCTAAGTATATTGTTTTAGGAATTTTTTTTTAGAGCTATGAAATGTTCAACGAAAAAATGTTTTTGGGTCAGCTCTCAGAAAGTAGTTTCTAGCTATCAATATATTATAAACTATCCCTAGTGAAAGATGGAGTTATTATGACTGACAGTATGAGACAGAGACCCCCTTCTGGCCCAGGACTGATTGACAGGCTGGTCCCTCCCCCTCCCCCCAGTGCCTCCCCCAGTGCCAGCTCGCCTACCCTAGCTGACATTATATCACATGCTGGACACGCACCACGTGGCAAGCTACCCGCGTAGTAGAATCTGCCACTGAAATGTACAATGCAGGATGGAAGAATGTAAATGTGTGGAGGAAAGGCTCTTAATGTAATGTGGGCAGGGGGTTCATTTAATAGTGAAGGTAAGTGACTAGTTATTTGACAGTGGGATTGAGATATTAATTTATTAGTAGGGTGGTGGGAACACTTTATTTGATGGCAGGTTTTTTTTAAATTAATAGTAGCATCATGGTGGTGTCTATTGATTTAAAGTGGGGTGAAAAATAATTTTATGCTGGTGTTCTTTCAGGGCTATTACTTGAATGTAGAGAAAGTTTGGGGAGAATGACAGTTATTAATTAAATGTGAATAGTAATTATTTAATGTTATGGCTGTTTGGGGTTAAATAGGTGTGATTATTACATGTGAATACTGTTAGTTTAATGTCAGTGTATGTTGGGTGGTAACTGGTCTATTTATTAAATGTGATGAAGGGGTCAATGTGATTTGGACATGCCCAGTGCGGTGTGACCCCTTCACGTGTGCACAGACACATGAGAAGGGTCTGTTATTAATGTGATAATATAATACATTATTTAATGCATGCATTATTATTGTTGTTGTTACTTCATTTAGGATTCACATTAATTACATGCCTTACCCTGGGATTGTTTGAATTACCTGCTCAGACTTTGCAGCCGTAAGGATAATGCTTTGCTAATGGGCAAACGCAGGATTTCTAGAGGGGGGTTTCCACACCACGCCACCAGTGGGCGTGACCAGCATGTATGTGGGCGTGGCTATGATATTAGACAGTGCTTGGCTGCTCTCCAACTCTTCCTATCCCCATAATATACATGGGCAATGCTGCGTGCACTACTGTTAGGTGCACGCAGCTCTCCCTTTTCAAGCAGAGCCGTGTGAAGCGGGGGCAGGGTCCAGCCACCTCAATTATACAGTGCCCCAGGCTTGGATGGGGGTTTCCAGGCACTAGGAAACCCCCCTCGGTTTGCCTATGTTGCTCTTCCTGCTGGAAATGTTAGCTGAAAACAGACACCAGTAGGGATCTGGTCTGACCAATAATGAACAACCTCCTTAAGTTCTAAACACATTACTGAAGGATCACAGGTAGTATGTAGAGCTTCGACCTATACTGCTCTAACAACAAAGGCACCACTTAAACAGTTCTCTCCTGATCGTACCACCGGCCAATCTATACAACTCTCCTGCTCTATAACTAACGCTTGCTAGAATTCATACGCTGGAACTAAGATGAAAAATGAAACTGCAGTACAGAATCCAGGAAAGAAGAGATAGGGGAATTGGGATAATGTAACCAATGTAAAACATAACAAAAACATCAGTATTCCATCCCGCTGGAGTAACCCCTAAGAAAATATAGCGATTGCTAAAAAATATTTACGTGATTTATGACTTTCTAATGACTAAAATTTTAACATGTTCTTTCTACGCCAAAAAAAGTTTCTTAGAAAAATGGGGGCATATTGTTATTTGCAAGAGCATACAATTACATGTAAAATGTACATATGAAATAAAAAAAAACATCATTAATCCTGTTGTTCTTGGCCCCTGGAATACAAGACCTATAAATGCTGTCATCACAGGGAGCTTAAGATAAAGGATAAAGAGACGGAATTAAATGTTTTACTGCGAGCAATGTTCCCTGAGAACATTTCTGGATATAACCTGAGCTGAGAAAGTGCTCGCTGGGACCACGAAGCACTGTGGGAAACAGAACGGGAGATAATGCCTGGTCGTTGACCTTCTCAATGTACCTTAATCAAATAACACAGTAAAAGATTCAGCTGTTAAGGACAAGGAACTCACAGATTTAAAGATGATTTACCCTTCCAGATTAAACAAACTCTAAGTAAACAAAAAGCAACGCACGGCCATCCAAGTGAAATTACTCGTGGAAAACACAGGAAGACGCGGGGTTTTGATGAGAGATAAAGTCAAATTGGCCCATTTAATCTGCCCTGTTACAGATGTAGCCAACATTAACGTTGCAAGTTTAATTTTAAGACTGCAACAGTCGCTAATGAAAGCAACAGTACATCTGCTTCTACTTCAAAGATATCGCTGGTCTTTTACAAATTAATTTACTACCACATCTGCTTGAAATGGGTTCCAAGTATCCACTACCTTTTACTAACGCTGGGTACACACTACAGAAAACTTTTGCGACATCTTTAACTATTTTACCAAAGACAAAAAAAAAAAAAACAGTCCCCATCAGCATGCTTATTAATATGTGTACGCTATACAAGTTTTACACAATTTACCTAAATGTCCTAAACCCTAGAAATGCAATGTAAACGCAACTTGCGTTTAAAAACAATCTCCCCACAAGTCCACCCGTATTCAAGTACAAGCGGATCTCAGGAAACGTTTCCATTTGAATCTGGTATAAGTACGCGCTGGCTATACTTTACTTGTCGTATATAGACAGACAGAACACACTGCAGGATACTTACATACATATGTACAGTATAATGTCATTTCATTCAAATTTTTATAAAATAAATTTGAAATTATTAATACTATAATCCGGCGGTCCCCAAACTGTGCGCCGCGGCTCCCAGGGGTGCCGTGGCGCTGTCACTGGGGTGCCCCGTGCCAGCCATAGAAAAAAGAAAGAACACAAAAACTTACCGATCCGCGTGGCGCCAGGACCCAGCATCTACCTCTCTCCCGCAGCTGTCACTGAATATCGACGTTAGTGAAGTGACAGCTGCGGGAGAGAGGTGGATGCTGGGTTCCGGCGCCGCGCGGATTGGTAAGTTTTTGTGTTCTTTCTTTTTTTTATGGCTGGCGCGGGGCAGAGTGAGAAGGATCATAACAGCGGAGGGGGGACAGCGTGACATCGGGGCAGCAGAGGCAGGCAGAGTGAGGAGGATCGTGACAGCGGAGAGGGACAGTGGGGCAGCAGAGGGGGACAGCGAGGCAGCAGAGGGGGGCAGAGTGAGAAGGATCGTGACAGCAGAGGGGGACAGCGGAGCAGCAGAGGGGGACAGCGTGACAGCAGAGGGGGACAGCGTGACAGCAGAGGAGGGCAGCGTGGCAGAGGGCAGCAGAAGGGGGCAGCGTGACAGAGGGCAGCAGAAGGGGGCAGCGTGACAGAGGGCTGCAGACGGGGGCAGCGTGACAGAGGGCAGCAGAGGGGGGCAGCGTGACAGAGGGCTGCAGAGGGGGGCAGCGTGACAGAGTGCTGCAGAGGGGGCAGCGTGCCTGGGGGCAGAGTGCCTGGGGGCAGAGGGGGTAGAGTGCCTGGATGCAGAGAGGGCATTTTTGCATACAACTAAATAAGTATTTCTGTCCTGACCTAAATACTTATTACAATTTTTTGACCCAACTACTTCTAAAACAGGACTGCTCAGTAATTATTCTAGTTCGTTTCCGTGCATGCGCAGAGCAATTTCACGCAAAGCGCGGCATGTATCAGCGATTCAATGAATCCGGACTCATCTGGTCAAATATAGTTCCCTACAGTTTCGAAATATGACACATAGAGCCTTTCAGGTAAGTAAGGCACAAAAAGGAGTAAATGTTCTCCAGGACAAACCACATTGCAATGCAAGGGGTGCAAATTAGTTTTATTATTTTGCACATAAGTTTAATTCTGGCTATTTTTTCATCTAGCGCACAAATATTTGATAGCTTTATTGTTACCATGAAATTTAAAGTTGATCTATGACATGTCCTACCCCAGCTATATATCTGTCCCCACATATTAAATTCGCCTCCCCTCTCCAATGCAACATGGTTTTGCCCAGGTACAAAGTTACTGCTTTTGTATGCTGTGCTCTCCTTAATGACTCAGACCCATAATCACTAAAATCATGTTACTAATGTGAAATGTTTCCAATTTATATATATATATATATATATATATATATATATATATATATATATATATATGTCCTATTGCACAGGAATAAAGACTTACCTCTCACCTTCCTAAGAAGTTAAACACATAATATTGCTTCTACGTGACATTACAGGATAATTACCCTGTGTGCGCACATAAGACATTTTACAATTCTCTCAGGGTAAGAAAATAATTCCAGTTTGGCATATTTGTGCAAGCTTTACAGTAGTGCTCATTAGTAATAGTACCTGAGATGGAACAGCTGTCTCTTACACGGAGGGAACTGTCAATTCCTCTCTGCCCCCGTCATTGAAACCCATCTGAGAGTAAAGGCAAGAAAAAAAAAAAAATGGAAGATTTTCTCATGGTTTTTACCTAAACACAGAACTTGGCAGCAAAACATTTACTTGTAATCCTCAGCGAGGGAGATGGAGGGTGGATATTTTTTTCCGACAAACTCTTGTATAAACATCACCAGTCTACTGGTATTTATTCTGTGTAATGCTCAGAAATCACATACAGATTGGACGGCCCACGTTTGCTTTTCTAAAACGACAACCTCTCCCTGAATGAAGTGTAAAGGTTGTGCTATAAAACTAGATTTTATAGGTAATATATTCTGGAGAATTACTTATCTATTTCTTTCGTTTTTAATGTTTCTCTTTTACAGGATACAGGTTTTTTTTTCCAAACTCTTTTAATATTGAAGTTTAACCCGCTAAGCACAAGTGATCTTGTTGTTTATAGTTTAAAATATTTTACTTGTTGACATATCTTAATGATAATAAAATTGACAACTAAAATATTTATTTTTGTAGCCAGCAGTTTATTTGTTATAAACAATTCCGAAAAGTTTCTAAATAAGAAGTCAAAATAATTATTTAGGATGTACAAATATAGAGTTAAAGTTCAAATATTTGATGTCACTTATTACTGAGTTGAATGATGGACCTTAAATAACTGATATGACAGGTTGCCGTTTAGGAGCAGGCGTTTTTCTGACTGAGCAGGCAGAGTGTAGCTGACAGGATTGCAGACTTGCTCTGCAGAAATACACCATAGGGAATGGTGGATACCTACTAGGGGCAGGGCTAGGGATGTCACAGCAGCTCAACTGACTGCAATCTCAGATTTTTGACCTTGCATGACATTTCCTTAGGTCATTTTCTTAAACATGTGGGGTGTAGCTTCAGCTGTCTATAATGGAGCGAGGACATAATATTTTATTAAACCTTTTAATAGAGGTGAAGTGGAAAGTCTGGTTACTAGTAGAGATGTTCATTGACCCCCGTGTTTTGGTTTTGGTTTTGGTTTGGATCTATATTAACTTTGTGTTTTGATTTTGGTTTTGGCAAAACCACCCTCACGTGTTTTGGTTTTGGATCTGTATTTATTTATTTTTTAAATGTTAAAAATGCTAAAATCACATAATTAACCTCAATAACATTAATTTCCAGTAATTTCTAGTCAATTTTCGTCAAGGGACAAGAACACTTCTACCCCTCCTGTTTCTGTGTGAGCAATGGCACTGAGCAATGTCACTGGAGACTAGAGAGTGACAAGAACACTGCTACCCCTGTTTCTGTGTGAGCAATGGCACTGAGCAATGTTACTGGAGTCTGGAGAGTGACAAGAACACTACTACCCCTGTTTATGTGTGAGCAATGGCACTGAGCAATGTCACTGGAGAATGGAGAGTGACAAGAACACTGCTACCCCTGTTTCTGTGTGAGCAATGGCACTGAGCAATGTCACTGGAGACTGGAGAGTGACAAGAACACTGCTACCCCTGTTTATGTGTGAGCAATGACACTGAGCAATGTCACTGGAGACTGGAGAGTGACAAGAACACTGCTACCCCTGTTTCTGTGTGAGCAATGGCACTGAGCAATGTCACTGGAGACTGGAGAGTGACAAGAACACTGCTACCCTCCTGTTTCTGTGTGAGCAGTGGCACTGAGCAATGTCAATGGAGACTGGAGAGTGACAAGAACACTGCTACCCCTGTTTCTGTGTGAGCAATGGCACTGAGCAATGTCACTGGAGACTGGAGAGTGACAAGAACACTGCTACCTATGTTTCTGTGTGAGCAGTGGCACTGAGCAATGTTACTGGAGACTGGAGAGTGACAAGAACACTGCTACCCCTGTTTCTAAATAAGCAATGGTGTTGGATCTTCTGGGGAGGGAGGTACTTATGGAATCCAAAACCCGCAAGATCCAACGATGCAACAATGACATTTTGCCTTTATTCAGATCCGAGGAAGTGGTAAAGTACCAAGCCGGCTGGACACAGTACTCGGATGTTCGGGGGGGCTCGGTTTTCAGAAAACTGAGCCTGACCATCTCTATTTACCAGTGAATTATGGATATTACCTTAATGCTCCATATCTTAACATTTAAATTTTGGTGTTTAATTGTTCTCTAAGCATATTAGATACTGTTGGTTTAATGCTAGTTTAAAAATGCATTGCAATAGATATAGATCAATCTACTTCAATGGATTTTGGGTGCAGTACATAGGAACCTTGCTAACCCCAAAAGATTAAAACCCAATTTCCTTAGTTGTTTCAGCATCATATAAATGTCATATATTTAAAGGAACAATTCGGAGCTTTTGGATGTGTAGCTAAAGTGTACTTAATAAGTGTGTTACTTAACACCTGTCTGTGTTTGGATCATCTGGAAAACATGTACCATTTTGGGACCTTGGCACTGGATCATACTGCAGGTGTTTATTTATTGATTATTTATATTTCAAATTAATGTACATCATGTACAGGTCAGTGAGGGATCGTGCGCATAATTTCCAGATGTCTCTTTTTGCACCCGATCCCTGTATCTCTCTTATCTTACAAACTCTCCCTTGTTTGAGCATGTGGTGTAAACCTCTATAAATAAACTAATTTAATAAAAACATAAGCATGTGATAGATCCTAAGTTTGTAGTAAAATCGACATATTACACCCTCTAATGTGAAAGTTTATTTTAGGTCATCAAGAAGTTCCATAAATAGAGATGCTCAAACTGGTTGTAGTTCGGGAATTAAACCGGTTTGGCCAATGGAATCGTTGCTCTTGGAATGAGACACCAAACTGATCTGTGGATAGAACTGTGCCCAATGCAGAGTATACAGCTGAGCTGAGTCTTATCTAACAGCAGCCAGGAGAAATGATCTGGCTGGAAAACATAAAGGTCCTGTTTAAAATCACAACAGGAAACCAGAAAGATGTGTAAAGATGTAAAAATAGCAACTAATAAATTAACGTTGACTGAAGATGGAAAGTCCCTTTTATTTATAATATTTCCAGTGAAACCACCATTGAGTGGTGTAGAAAGCTTTTTTATCCCCGTACTGGAAATCATTGTTTAACTGGAAATTGCATAAGGGGCACAAATCCATTTCTTACTCCTATGAACTGAATGTATCAACCTATAAACTTTTATCACCTGGATTATGATCATTCCTCTTTTCAGAATGGCCCATTACAAGAAACAGGTCAATACCCCATGGGTTCCTAAGCATTATACTTGGTTTGAGTCCCTATATTTCCTCCACTTCTCAAAAAAACTAAACCATAAAAATGGACTTCTCAGTCCTCCCTGAGCCTAGACAATGGTCTTTCCTGGTGGGTTACCTGCTGGCCCGTCACAAGCCCTCCGCCAGTTCTGGAAGAGAGGGCAACTGCTGGTCACATGACTGTGGTTCGCTTACAAGTCATTTAATTGGGAACACTAAGCAGTCAGTCCTCCAGTCCCTCCAACCATTACTTACAGTCCTATTAGCCAATTACTGGTGTAGAGCATCCTAGTGACTATCATGTAATGCATAGAGAATCCTAGGGACAGTCATACAATACAGAGGGCATCCTAGTGACCGCCATAAAGACAGAGAGCATCCTAGTGACTGCCATGCAATGCAGAGAGCATCCTAGTGACTATCATATAATGCATAGAGCATCCTAGGGACAGTCATACAATACAGAGAGCATCCTAGTGACTGCCATAAAGACAGAGAGCATCCGAGTGACTGCCATGCAATGCAGAGATTATCCTAGTGACTATCATGTAATGCATAGAGCATCCTAGGGACAGTCATACCATACAGAGAGCATCCTAGTGACTGCCATACAAGACAGAGAGCATCCTAGTGTCTGCCATGCAATGCAGAGAGCATCCTAGTGACTATCATGTAATGCTTAGAGCATCCTAGGGACAGTCATACAATACAGAGAGCATCCTAGTGACTGCCATACAAGACAGAGAGCATCCTAGTGACTGCCATGCAATGCAGAGAGCATCCTAGTGACTATCATGTAATGCATAGAGATCCTAGGGACAGTCATACAATACAGAGAGCATCCTAGGGACAGTCATACAAGACAGAGAGCATCCTAGTGACTGCCATGCAATGCAGAGACCATCCTAGTGACTATCATGTAATGCATAGAGCATCCTAGGGACAGTCATACAATACAGAGAGCATCCTAGTGACTGCCATACAAGACAGAGAGCATCCTAGTGTCTGCCATGCAATGCAGAGAGCATCCTAGTGACTATCATGTAATGCTTAGAGCATCCTAGGGACAGTCATACAATACAGAGAGCATCCTAGTGACTGCCATACAAGACAGAGAGCATCCTAGTGACTGCCATGCAATGCAGAGAGCATCCTAGTGACTATCATGTAATGCATAGAGATCCTAGGGACAGTCATACAATACAGAGAGCATCCTAGGGACAGTCATACAATACAGAGAGCATCCTAGTGACTGCCATGCAATGCAGAGAGCATCCAAGTGACTATCATGTAATGCATAGAGCATCCTAGGGACAGTCATACAATACAGAGAGCATCCTAGGCACAGCCATATAATACAGAGAGCATCCTAGTGACAGCCAATCCCCACTCAGCAGGGGGTGAATATGGTTTGTGGCCCTCCAGCAAACAGTCAACTCCCATTAAGGCTATCATAGATATCTCAGTTGTGCAGCATTGTATATAACATAAAAGATTCAGCTCACCAGGATCTAGTGTTATAACTCAGTCAGTTTTTCCTAGAGAATTGATGGGCTGCTTTCTTATGAACATTGGTTCAGCTAACAAAACAGCTCCCCCCGCTGTGTATGTAGGTGACAGGTACACGTGTAACATTTGTGTTTCTAAAGAGAGCTCCTTCGCTGAAACCAATTCCTTCCAAAAACCTCATTCCCAACCATTCCCTGTCCCACCACTCGCCTGCGTCTATTTTCTTACTTCTTACCACAAACTGACATTTATAACTGCCAGGTTGGCCTTAGACTCCAGAATGTGGTCAGGAACCCACTAATTTGGAACAGAGCCACTTACTCCTGCAAAGAAAGAATTAGATGATAAATGCAGTAAGTAGCTGGGTACATTCTGAGACAAATGGCTTGTGTAGGACTAATTGCACACATGTAAACACGGACAGGATAACAGCAGAGGTTTTCCTATTGTTGGCCTGTTTATTTTCCCTTTAGAATGCCTATAAAATACAGTTGTTGTTTTGTTTAAGGTGTGAGTCACTGCTGTGGCGCTTACAGCTCGTACACACATGCATTAATATTACATGGTCAACCCATGTTCTAGCACGGTAAATGTGTTTTATCATTGATAGTTCACAAAATAAAGTGAGGGAACCTTTCTGACAAGTGTTGGTCTCACTTTGGTTTATGTCAATTTCAATGTTGAAGCGTTAGCACTTGGTACAACATAATGCAGTGTTCTGGGAGTCTTTCAGCACCTACTAGGTAGATTTTAAAACTAGAGATGCTCAGGCTCGGTTCACCGAACATACCCGAACTTAGGGGATCCGAGTACTGAGCCGAGCAGCTCGGTACTTTTGCGCGCACTCGGAATCGAAAGAGAGGCAAAATGTCATTGTTATGCCGTCGGATCTTGGATCTCGCGATTTTTGGATTCCTTTTTAAGATACAACATGGGAGGGAGGGTGCACCCAAAGACAATTCCATCTTGCACAATTTTTCTTTTCTGCCACTGCTGTGTGCCAATGTGTCCTAGATGTGCTAGGAACTGCCGTGTGTTTGTGTCATTGCTCTGTCGCTTACCATCCAGCCAGATCGCAGCAGTATTTGTCTGAAAGTGTATGAAAATAATATTGTGACCTGTGAGGTGGTCAAAATTTACTGCAAATTACTTGAAACTAGTGTTATTGAGGTTAATAATAATGTAGGAACAAAAAAAAAGAGCAAAAACATGTGATATTAGCATATTTTAGGATTTTTCCTAAAAAGTCCAAAACCAAAACCAAAACACACGAGGGCGGTTTTGCCAAAACCAAAACACGAAGCTAATCCAGAACCAAAACCAAAACCAGTTTACGGGGGCCAGTGAGCATCTCTATTAAAAACACACTTCTAAAGCGTTGGTAAAGGCAAGAGCATAGTGCAAGGATTTGACAATGCTTTAAACAGGAGTTATCGTTGTTTTTCAACATCTGTGTACAAGCGATTCAGGTAAGAAGCCTTCACATGGCCTTAATGCATACTCAATCATTGGATGTGTCCAGGTCATTAATAAGTAGGGCTGTAGCTTTAAGTGGTCATTTAGAAGAGTCTATTCCCAGTAGGGCATCGTTCCCATTAGACGCAGGGCATATTAAGGAACATCTGCTGTCTACAGCAGGAGGCCCAGACAGGATCCTAGAGATGGGTTTAGCCATAAGCTGCCTGCAGTTTTGACCTATTAAGACAAAGAGATCAGTCCACATGAAAGTAATAAAAACAGCAACAACAAAATGACCAACAAAAAAGTTTTACTGAAAGTTATGAAAACTTCACTTACATCAAGAATTAAGAAAGAGACGTTTGCGCGTGATACAATTCCCAGTATAGGATTAGATACTGTCAGCTGCAATTTTTTTTTACAATTTTAATTAATGACCAATATTTATTAATTTAAGGGAGAGAAGCTGTTTTGCTTTCGTTCTTAGAGGCTGTAAAGTATTGATAGACTGCAAAGCTAACGGCATCACCTATGGCAAGAACGGTGAAAAAACTGGGGCTTATTTTAAAAAAAAAAAAAGCAAATGTGGATCATGAAGTTCCTCCCTGTTTTATGACATCACCTTTGCGCCTGTAGTTCTTTCCGTGCAGCTGGAGTTGCTTACATGCGGAGAAATTTTTTGGTCATTGTGATAGGAAAAGCTGGGCGGATGCAGGAGGAATGTGGGATGTTCACAATAATGTACCTGAGCTCTCAAATACAAACATGACATTCTGTTTCACTGGGTATATTCTTATAAATTCCAAGGGGTAGTGAGAGCACATTTGTGGGTGTTCCCAATGTAGTGGGAGACCAGGTTTTTGTACCACCTGGGAGGCGGCAGTAAACTGAACTCTGTAAATGTTCTTTATGAGATGAGTTTCGGTCACTCTAGGCTTAGTTTTATAGCAGAAGCATATAATCCAATGCAATTAAAACTAAAATGCAAAGTTGTGACTGGAACTAAATACAGCCCCAATGTCTTCTTCTGGGGCCTGATTCATTAAGGATCTTAACTTAAGAAACTTCTTATTTCAGTCTCCTGGACAAAACCATGTTGCAATGCAAGGGGTGCAAATTAGAAGTTTCTCAAGTTAAGATCCTTAATGAATCAGGCCCCTGGTCACTAAATACATAAAAGAGAAAAAAAAGAGGAGTTGAAATAATTTAGCGACGTGGCCTAAATTGTTTTTGGAGGCAACATATAATCTTTTTCAGACAAGCGCATTTTAATCTCAAAATGCCAGGCAGTTTCTGCGAGACGCAAACAAGAAGCAGAACGGGAGCTTGTTCCATTGTAAAATAGGTATATTTGGGCAAAATTATATTTTCCTGATTGTTTCCTAAATTCCCATAATGTCATAAAATGCAGTAATAACTTTAACGCCAGTTCTTTAATTGCATTACTGCAGTTTGGTTGCTAGTATTACAGATCTGAGATGATCATACAACCAATAAGTTGGGAACCCAGATTACAGACCAAATATTGGTGTTACATTTTCTATCGTCATTCTTACTTAGCAATCAAAGGAGAACTAAACAAAATGGGTTGGGACTACGAAATCCCGATGGAAGAAATACCGACTCTTATCTTGCCAACATGAAAATGCTGACGTTTTCATTTGCAATGCAAACATTACATGAGCGATGAGTTGCGGGACCTGTAGGCACAAAACAATGTTAAGAAAAAAAATAAAACAGTAATAATGGTTAAAACTGCCCCCTTCCCTCACAAAACACCGAAAAAACATGTGCTGGCAGCCGGTGGACCCGGCATCAATAGAGCATGCAGAGAGTTTTAAAAACACAAGCACCCCCCAATCATATTAACCCTAGCGCTGTCAATACTGGTACAAGTAATATCAGGAGGCGACAAAAAGCGTGGGGTCCCCCCGCTTTTACTTGAACCAGCACTAGGGGCTGGTGGCACTATAGCAGGGGAACCCTCAGCATGGGGTCCCCCTGCCATAATGACAACTAGTCCCAGGCTGGCCAGCACGGAGCTGGACTCCCTAGAGAGATGGGGTCCACAAAAAAATTGTTGGCCCCCTCCATAGGAGTACTCGGCCTGTGCTGAAAGCACTATTATTATTAATTTATTATTATTATTATTATTATTATTATTATTATTATTATTATCCTTTATTTATTAGGTGCCACAAGATTTCCGCAGTGCAGTACAAATACAAAACAATGCAGGGTGAAACAATACAGAACAATAAACAAATAATACCAAGACTTCGAAAACTCCAGGCAGGACTATAGTAGTGACATTGGAGCAGAAGAGTAGGTATAGAGACAGGAGGGAAGAGGGCCCTGCTCATAAGAGCTTATATCCTAAGGGAGGATAAACAGACATCAGGCACAGAAGGGTCAGTAAAGGGGATAGCACAGGAGGAGAGAACAAAGGGGGCCGAAGAGAACAAACTAGGACTCTTCCCACACCCCTGGGCGGTGGGTGTGGGGTAATAAAAGGGTTAAATGTTAGAAAGACAATATTTTGAGTTAGTACACTACAGGTCCCAGCAAGCCCAGTCTGCCATTAACAGTCTGGGCATACAGGTGCTTATAGTACTACAAACATCAGCATACCTATGGCAGCCACATCATGCTGGCGCTTTGGGAGCCACAAGTGTCAGCATGCCATGTCACCCAGGGAAAGGACCCCAGAGATAGCCACCACTCAGAAGCTTATGCTCACAAGCAATTGTACTAATTTTCAGAAAGAAATTGTTCCTTTGATCAACAATAAAGTTTGCAAAGCAATTGTTCTAGGGGAGCGATTGCCTCACTGGGAATTGTCCACATACACCTTTAAACACCGCCATTAAACTTCATTCAAAGAAGACAGAATCTCTGCTAGACGCGTCACTAGCTCTCAGAGATCCAGTGGAAGACTCCAGGGAAGACGGGAGATGATTTCTTAGTAACTAAAATTTGCTTTTAAAAGCAGCAGGATAAATCAAACTAAGAGGTTTATGGCATTTTCCATGTATCATACAGAGAGGAAAAATTATACATCTGAACTATCAAGTCAACAGATATGCATTAAATTGCACTCAGGCAGTTTGTTTGGGATCAAATATGAAGGCTCTGTTTATTTATATATTATATGATACATGTTACGGATAATGTTTGAAATGTGAATAATGTCACCAGTAGCTTAATAATTTTAGATTATCCAGGCGTTCCTGAATACTGTAAAAAAGAGCACATACAAAAGGCAATGGGGCCTATTTAACAATTTTCTGATTTTTCCCTGTTAAGTATCATCTATCATCACAGCGATGACAGATGACTTAACAGGATAATTTACTATTAAACTCATGTCAGGACATCTGATGAGAGACTGTCCTGGTGATGACTCTTTTCTAATGAAGAGGGTGTCCTGGTGATGTCTCTTTTCTAATGTAGAGGGTGTCCTGGCGATGTCTCTTTTCTAATGTAGATGGTGTCCTGGCGATGTCTCTTCTCTAATGTAGAGGCTGTCCTGGTGATGTCTCTTTTCTAATGTAGAGGCTGTCCTGGCGATGTCTCTTTTCTAATGTAGAGGGTGTCCTGGTGATGACTCTTTTCTAATGTAGAGGCTGTCCTGGCGATGTCTCTTTTCTAATGTAGAGGGTGTCCTGGCGATGACTCTTTTCTAATGTAGAGGGTGTCCTGGTGATGTCTCTTTTCTAATGTAGAGGGTGTCCTGGCGATGACTCTTTTCTAATGTAGATGGTGTCCTGGTGATGACTCTTTTCTAATGAAGAGGGTGTCCTGGTGATGTCTCTTTTCTAATGTAGAGGGTGTCCTGGCGATGTCTCTTTTCTAATGTAGATGGTGTCCTGGCGATGTCTCTTCTCTAATGTAGAGGCTGTCCTGGTGATGTCTCTTTTCTAATGTAGAGGCTGTCCTGGCGATGTCTCTTTTCTAATGTAGAGGCTGTCCTGGCGATGTCTCTTTTCTAATGTAGAGGGTGTCCTGGTGATGACTCTTTTCTAATGTAGAGGCTGTCCTGGCGATGTCTCTTTTCTAATGTAGAGGGTGTCCTGGCGATGACTCTTTTCTAATGTAGAGGGTGTCCTGGTGATGTCTCTTTTCTAATGTAGAGGGTGTCCTGGCGATGACTCTTTTCTAATGTAGAGGGTGTCCTGGCGATGACTCTTTTCTAATGTAGAGGGTGTCCTGGCGATGTCTCTTTTCTAATGTAGAGGGTGTCCTGGCGATGTCTCTTTTCTAATGTAGAGGGTGTCCTGGCGATGACTCTTTTCTAATGTAGAGGGTGTCCTGGTGATGTCTCTTTTCTAATGTAGAGGGTGTCCTGGCGATGACTCTTTTCTAATGTAGAGGGTGTCCTGGCGATGACTCTTTTCTAATGTAGAGGCTGTCCTGGTGATGTCTCTTTTCTAATGTAGAGGGTGTCCTGGCGATGACTCTTTTCTAATGTAGAGGGTGTCCTGGCGATGACTCTTTTCTAATGTAGAGGGTGTCCTGGCGATGACTCTTTTCTAATGTAGAGGTTGTCCTGGTGATGTCTCTTTTCTAATGTAGAGGGTGTCCTGGCGATGACTCTATTCTAATGTAGAGGGTGTCCTGGCGATGACTCTTTTCTAATGTAGAGGCTGTCCTAGCGATGATTCTTTTCTAATGTAGAGGCTGTCCTGGCGATGTCTCTTTTCTAATGTAGAGGGTGTCCTGGCGATGACTCTTTTCTAATGTAGAGGCTGTCCTGGTGATGTCTCTTTTCTAATGTAGAGGGTGTCCTGGCGATGACTCTTTTCTAATGTAGAGGCTGTCCTGGCGATGACTCTTTTCTAATGTAGAGGGTGTCCTGGTGATGTCTCTATTCTAATGTAGAGGCTGTCCTGCCAATGACTCTTTTCTAATGTAGAGGCTGTCCTGGTGATGTCTCTTTTCTAATGTAGAGGCTGTCCTGGCGATGACTCTTCTCTAATGTAGAGGCTGTCCTGGTGATGTCTCTTTTCTAATGTAGAGGCTGTCCTGCCGATGACTCTTTTCTAATGTAGAGGCTGTCCTGGCGATGTCTCTTTTCTAATGTAGAGGGTGTCCTGGCGATGTCTCTTTTCTAATGTAGAGGGTGTCCTGGCGATGTCTCTTTTCTAATGTAGAGGGTGTCCTGGCCATGTCTCTTTTCTAATGTAGAGGGTGTCCTGGCGATGTCTCTTTTCTAATGTAGATGCTGTCCTGGCGATGTCTCTTTTCTAATGTAGAGGGTGTCCTGGCGATGTCTCTTTTCTAATGTAGAGGGTGTGCTGGCGATGACTCTTTTCTAATGTAGAGGGTGTCCTGGCGATGACTCTTTTCTAATGTAGAGGTTGTCCTGGTGATGTCTCTTTTCTAATGTAGAGGGTGTCCTGGCGATGACTCTTTTCTAATGTAGAGGGTGTCCTGGCGATGACTATTTTCTAATGTAGAGGGTGTCCTGACGATGTCTCTTTTCTAATGTAGATGGTGTCCTGGCGATGTCTCTTTTCTAATGTAGAGGCTGTCCTGGCGATGTCTCTTTTCTAATGTAGATGGTGTCCTGGCAATGTCTCTTTTCTAATGTAGAGGCTGTCCTGGCGATGTCTCTTTTCTAATGTAGATGGTGTCTTGGTGATGTCTCTTTTCTAATGTAGATGGTGTCCTGGCGATGTCTCTTTTCTAATGTAGAGGCTGTCCTGGTGATGTCTCTTTTCTAATGTAGAGGCTGTCCTGGTGATGTCTCTTTTCTAATGTAGAGGGTGTGCTGGCGATGTCTCTTTTCTAATGTAGAGGCTGTCCTGATGATGTCTCTTTTCTAATGTAGAGGCTGTCCTGGGGATGTCTCTTTTCTAATGTAGAGGCTGTCCTGGCGATGACTCTCTTCTAATGTAGAGGCTGTCCTGGCGATGTCTCTTTTCTAATGTAGAGGCTGTCCTGGTGATGACTCTCTTCTAATGTAGAGGCTGTCCTGGCGATGTCTCTTTTCTAATGTAGAGGCTGTCCTGGCGATGACTCTTTTCTAATGTAGAGGCTGTCCTGGCGATGACTCTCTTCTAATGTAGAGGCTGTCCTGGCGATGTCTCTTTTCTAATGTAGAGGCTGTCCTGGCGATGACTCTCTTCTAATGTAGAGGCTGTCCTGGCGATGTCTCTTTTCTAATGTAGAGGCTGTCCTGGTGATGTCTCTTTTCTAATGTAGAGGGTGTCCTGGCGATGTCTCTTTTCTAATGAAGGGGTTGTCCTGGCGATGTCTCTTTTCTAATGTAGAGGGTGTCCTGGCGATGACTCTTTTCTAATGTAGAGGGTGTCCTGGTGATGTCTCTTTTCTAATGTAGAGGGTGTCCTGGCGATGTCTCTTTTCTAATGTAGAGGGTGTCCTGGTGATGTCTCTTTTCTAATGTAGAGGGTGTGCTGGCGATGTCTCTTTTCTAATGTAGAGGCTGTCCTGGTGATGTCTCTTTTCTAATGTAGAGGCTGTCCTGACGATGTCTCTTTTCTAATGTAGAGGCTGTCCTGGCGATGACTCTTTTCTAATGTAGAGGCTGTCCTGGCGATGACTCTCTTCTAATGTAGAGGCTGTCCTGGCGATGTCTCTTTTCTAATGTAGAGGCTGTCCTGGCGATGACTCTCTTCTAATGTAGAGGCTGTCCTGGCGATGTCTCTTTTCTAATGTAGAGGCTGTCCTGGTGATGTCTCTTTTCTAATGTAGAGGGTGTCCTGGCGATGTCTCTTTTCTAATGAAGGGGTTGTCCTGGCGATGTCTCTTTTCTAATGTAGAGGGTGTCCTGGCGATGACTCTTTTCTAATGTAGAGGGTGTCCTGGTGATGTCTCTTTTCTAATTTAGAGGGTGTCCTGGCGATGTCTCTTTTCTAATGTAGAGGGTGTCCTGGTGATGTCTCTTTTCTAATGTAGAGGGTGTGCTGGCGATGTCTCTTTTCTAATGTAGAGGCTGTCCTGACGATGTCTCTTTTCTAATGTAGAGGCTGTCCTGACGATGACTCTTTTCTAATGTAGAGGCTGTCCTGGCGATGTCTCTTTTCTAATGAATAGGCTGTTCTGGCGATGTCTCTTTTCTAATGTAGAGGGTGTCCTGCCAATGACTCTTTTCTAATGAATAGGCTGTCCTGGAGATGTCTCTTTTCTAATGTAGAGGGTGTCCTGGCGATGTCTCTTTTCTAATGAAGGGGTTGTCCTGGCGATGTCTCTTTTCTAATGTAGAGGCTGTCCTGGCGATCACTCTTTTCTAATGTAGAGGCTGTCCTGGCGATGACTCTTTTCTAATGTAAAGAGTGTTCTTGCGATGAATCTTTTCTAATGTAGAGGCTGTTCTGGCGATGTCTCTTTTCTAATGTAGAGGCTGTCCTGGCGATGACTCTTTTCTAATGTAGAGGCTGTTCTGGCGATGTCTCTTTTCTAATGTAGAGGGTGTCCTGGCGATGACTCTTTTCTAATGTAGAGGGTGTACTGCCAATGACTCTTTTCTAATGAATAGGCTGTCCTGGAGATGTCTCTTTTCTAATGTAGAGGGTGTCCTGGCGATGTCTCTTTTCTAATGAAGGGGTTGTCCTGGCGATGTCTCTTTTCTAATGTAGAGGCTGTCCTGGCGATGACTCTTTTCTAATGTAGAGGCTGTCCTGGCGATGACTCTTTTCTAATGTAGAGGCTGTTCTGGCGATGTCTCTTTTCTAATGTAGAGGGTGTCCTGGCGATGACTCTTTTCTAATGTAGAGGGTGTCCTGGCTATGACTCTTTTCTAATGTAGAGGCTGTTCTGGCGATGTCTCTTTTCTAATGTAGAGGGTGTCCTGGCGATGACTCTTTTGTAAGGTAGAGGCTGTCCTGGTGATGTCTCTTTTCTAATGTAGAGGGTGTGCTGGCGATGTCTCTTTTCTAATGTAGAGGCTGTCCTGATGATGTCTCTTTTCTAATGTAGAGGCTGTCCTGGGGATGTCTCTTTTCTAATGTAGAGGCTGTCCTGGCGATGACTCTCTTCTAATGTAGAGGCTGTCCTGGCGATGTCTCTTTTCTAATGTAGAGGCTGTCCTGGTGATGTCTCTTTTCTAATGTAGAGGGTGTCCTGACGATGTCTCTTTTCTAATGTAGAGGCTGTCCTGACGATGTCTCTTTTCTAATGTAGAGGCTGTCCTGGCGATGACTCTCTTCTAATGTAGAGGCTGTCCTGACGATGTCTCTTTTCTAATGTAGAGGCTGTCCTGGTGATGTCTCTTTTCTAATGTAGAGGGTGT
Source organism: Mixophyes fleayi (assembly GCF_038048845.1). Taxonomy (NCBI): domain Eukaryota; kingdom Metazoa; phylum Chordata; class Amphibia; order Anura; family Limnodynastidae; genus Mixophyes; species Mixophyes fleayi. Next base: position 138,696,067 of record NC_134408.1, read on the forward strand.
CCTGTTGATGACTCTTTTCTAATGTAGAGGCTGTCCTGGTGATGTCTCTTTTCTAATGTAGAGGCTGTCCTGACGATGTCTCTTTTCTAATGTAGAGGCTGTCCTGGCGATGACTCTTTTCTAATGTAGAGGCTGTCCTGGCGATGACTCTCTTCTAATGTAGAGGCTGTCCTGGCGATGTCTCTTTTCTAATGTAGAGGCTGTCCTGGCGATGACTCTCTTCTAATGTAGAGGCTGTCCTGGCGATGTCTCTTTTCTAATGTAGAGGCTGTCCTGGTGATGTCTCTTTTCTAATGTAGAGGGTGTCCTGGCGATGTCTCTTTTCTAATGAAGGGGTTGTCCTGGCGATGTCTCTTTTCTAATGTAGAGGGTGTCCTGGCGATGACTCTTTTCTAATGTAGAGGGTGTCCTGGTGATGTCTCTTTTCTAATGTAGAGGGTGTCCTGGCGATGTCTCTTTTCTAATGTAGAGGGTGTCCTGGTGATGTCTCTTTTCTAATGTAGAGGGTGTGCTGGCGATGTCTCTTTTCTAATGTAGAGGCTGTCCTGACGATGTCTCTTTTCTAATGTAGAGGCTGTCCTGACGATGACTCTTTTCTAATGTAGAGGCTGTCCTGGCGATGTCTCTTTTCTAATGAATAGGCTGTTCTGGCGATGTCTCTTTTCTAATGTAGAGGGTGTCCTGCCAATGACTCTTTTCTAATGAATAGGCTGTCCTGGAGATGTCTCTTTTCTAATGTAGAGGGTGTCCTGGCGATGTCTCTTTTCTAATGAAAGGGTTGTCCTGGCGATGTCTCTTTTCTAATGTAGAGGCTGTCCTGGCGATGACTCTTTTCTAATGAAGAGGCTGTCCTGGCGATGACTCTTTTCTAATGTAAAGAGTGTTCTTGCAATGGCTCTTTTCTAATGTAGAGGCTGTTCTGGCGATGTCTCTTTTCTAATGTAGAGGCTGTTCTGGCGATGTCTCTTTTCTAATGTAGAGGCTGTCCTGGCGATGACTCTTTTCTAATGTAGAGGGTGTCCTGGCGATGACTCTTTTCTAATGTAGAGGTTGTCCTGGTGATGTCTCTTTTCTAATGTAGAGGGTGTCCTGGCGATGACTCTTTTCTAATGTAGAGGCTGTTCTGGCGATGTCTCTTTTCTAATGTAGAGGGTGTCCTGGCGATGACTCTTTTCTAATGTAGAGGGTGTACTGCCATTGACTCTTTTCTAATGAATAGGCTGTCCTGGAGATGTCTCTTTTCTAATGTAGAGGGTGTCCTGGCGATGTCTCTTTTCTAATGTAGAGGGTGTCCTGGCGATGTCTCTTTTCTAATGAAGGGGTTGTCCTGGCGATGTCTCTTTTCTAATGTAGAGGCTGTCCTGGCGATGACTCTTTTCTAATGTAGAGGGTGTCCTGGCGATGACTCTTTTCTAATGTAGAGGCTGTCCTGGCGATGTCTCTTTTCTAATGAATAGGCTGTTCTGGCGATGTCTCTTTTCTAATGTAGAGGGTGTCCTGCCAATGACTCTTTTCTAATGAATAGGCTGTCCTGGGGATGTCTCTTTTCTAATGTAGAGGGTGTCCTGGCGATGTCTCTTTTCTAATGAAGGGGTTGTCCTGGCGATGTCTATTTTCTAATGTAGAGGCTGTCCTGGCGATGACTCTTTTCTAATGTAAAGAGTGTTCTTGCGATGACTCTTTTCTAATGTAGAGGCTGTTCTGGCGATGTCTCTTTTCTAATGTAGAGGCTGTCCTGGCGATGACTCTTTTCTAATGTAGAGGCTGTTCTGGCGATGTCTCTTTTCTAATGTAGAGGGTGTCCTGGCGATGACTCTTTTCTAATGTAGAGGGTGTACTGCCAATGACTCTTTTCTAATGAATAGGCTGTCCTGGAGATGTCTCTTTTCTAATGTAGAGGGTGTCCTGGCGATGTCTCTTTTCTAATGAAGGGGTTGTCCTGGCGATGTCTCTTTTCTAATGTAGAGGCTGTCCTGGCGATGACTCTTTTCTAATGTAGAGGGTGTCCTGGCGATGACTCTTTTCTAATGTAGAGGCTGTTCTGGCGATGTCTCTTTTCTAATGTAGAGGGTGTCCTGGCGATGACTTTTTTCTAATGTAGAGGGTGTCCTGGCTATGACTCTTTTCTAATGTAGAGGCTGTTCTGGCGATGTCTCTTTTCTAATGTAGAGGGTGTCCTGGCGATGACTCTTTTCTAAGGTAGAGGCTGTCCTGGTGATGTCTCTTTTCTAATGTAGAGGGTGTGCTGGCGATGTCTCTTTTCTAATGTAGAGGCTGTCCTGATGATGTCTCTTTTCTAATGTAGAGGCTGTCCTGGGGATGTCTCTTTTCTAATGTAGAGGCTGTCCTGGCGATGACTCTCTTCTAATGTAGAGGCTGTCCTGGCGATGTCTCTTTTCTAATGTAGAGGCTGTCCTGGTGATGTCTCTTTTCTAATGTAGAGGGTGTCCTGACGATGTCTCTTTTCTAATGTAGAGGCTGTCCTGACGATGTCTCTTTTCTAATGTAGAGGCTGTCCTGGCGATGACTCTCTTCTAATGTAGAGGCTGTCCTGGCGATGTCTCTTTTCTAATGTAGAGGCTGTCCTGGTGATGTCTCTTTTCTAATGTAGAGGGTGTCCTGTTGATGACTCTTTTCTAATGTAGAGGCTGTCCTGGGGATGTCTCTTTTCTAATGTAGAGGCTGTCCTGACGATGTCTCTTTTCTAATGTAGAGGCTGTCCTTTCGATGACTCTTTTCTAATGTAGAGGCTGTCCTGGCGATGACTCTCTTCTAATGTAGAGGCTGTCCTGGCGATGTCTCTTTTCTAATGTAGAGGCTGTCCTGGCGATGACTCTCTTCTAATGTAGAGGCTGTCCTGGCGATGTCTCTTTTCTAATGTAGAGGCTGTCCTGGTGATGTCTCTTTTCTAATGTAGAGGGTGTCCTGGCGATGTCTCTTTTCTAATGAAGGGGTTGTCCTGGCGATGATTCTTTTCTAATGTAGAGGGTGTCCTGGCGATGACTCTTTTCTAATGTAGAGGGTGTCCTGGCGATGACTCTTTTCTAATGTAGAGGGTGTCCTGGTGATGTCTCTTTTCTAATGTAGAGGGTGTCCTGGCGATGTCTCTTTTCTAATGTAGAGGGTGTCCTGGTGATGTCTCTTTTCTAATGTAGAGGCTGTCCTGACGATGACTCTTTTCTAATGTAGAGGCTGTCCTGGCGATGTCTCTTTTCTAATGAATAGGCTGTTCTGGCGATGTCTCTTTTCTAATGTAGAGGGTGTCCTGCCAATGACTCTTTTCTAATGAATAGGCTGTCCTGGAGATGTCTCTTTTCTAATGTAGAGGGTGTCCTGGCGATGTCTCTTTTCTAATGAAAGGGTTGTCCTGGCGATGTCTCTTTTCTAATGTAGAGGCTGTCCTGGCGATGACTCTTTTCTAATGAAGAGGCTGTCCTGGCGATGACTCTTTTCTAATGTAAAGAGTGTTCTTGCGATGACTCTTTTCTAATGTAGAGGCTGTTCTGGCGATGTCTCTTTTCTAATGTAGAGGCTGTCCTGGCGATGACTCTTTTCTAATGTAGAGGCTGTTCTGGCGATGTCTCTTTTCTAATGTAGAGGGTGTCCTGGCGATGACTCTTTTCTAATGTAGAGGGTGTACTGCCATTGACTCTTTTCTAATGAATAGGCTGTCCTGGAGATGTCTCTTTTCTAATGTAGAGGGTGTCCTGGCGATGTCTCTTTTCTAATGTAGAGGGTGTCCTGGCGATGTCTCTTTTCTAATGAAGGGGTTGTCCTGGCGATGTCTCTTTTCTAATGTAGAGGCTGTCCTGGCGATGATTCTTTTCTAATGTAGAGGGTGTCCTGGCGATGACTCTTTTCTAATGTAGAGGCTGTTCTGGCGATGTCTCTTTTCTAATGTAGAGGGTGTCCTGGCGATGACTCTTTTCTAATGTAGAGGGTGTCCTGGCGATGACTCTTTTCTAATGTAGAGGCTGTTCTGGCGATGTCTCTTTTCTAATGTAGAGGGTGTCCTGGCGATGACTCTTTTCTAATGTAGAGGGTGTCCTGGCGATGACTCTTTTCTAATGTAGAGGCTGTTCTGGCGATGTCTCTTTTCTAATGTAGAGGCTGTCCTGGCGATGACTCTTTTCTAATGTAGAGGCTGTCCTGGCGATGACTCTTCAGATGGCATTAGCCATCGGGGTTTAGCTCCTGCATTAGGCATTTTCTAACTAGCCACTATCCTTATAAATGCCTAACCCATACAGAAACAGCTGTTTCCTCATGGTTTAAGGATTGATAAATATGCCCTAATTCCTTTACAGTAGAGAGCTATTAAGGGTTAATTACTAACATGGTGTAGAAATACATTTCCGGTTCCTATATCAAAATTTTGTAAGGTTTCCCCAAAATACTTTGACATGAGAGACGGGCCTGCTCAGCTGTAAGTGAACCCTGTATTATTAAGGTAGTAACGCCAGCCCCCGCCCTACCCCATAATCAGCAGAGCAGGGGTCTCTGGCACAGATTGCAAGACTTTCCCAACATTTTGTTATGGGGCTCAGCAATTGAGTGTTACGTTCCTGCATCTCCGTATTCAGCACCTAGTGAATGAGGGATAAAGTACCTTGCTTTAAAATCAATATTTTCTCCTTGTTATATGCTAGGCGTGTTATCCTACTCATAAGAGAGAATGAACCAAGTGTTCAGTGGCGTAACGGAGAGGTCCTGGGTGCCGAAGCAGGGTCTGAGCCAAAACTTAGTTCCCTCTTCCCCCTACTCTGAATGCAGATTAGCGCATACGCCATTTAGACAGATAAGGACATATTAGACTGTAAAATATTACAAGAGCACAAGACTCCCTTAATATATTATAATCAGACCATCCTCTATCTTTCTATCAGGGCACTGGCCCTACACATATGGGAGCTACTTGGCCAGGAAACAATCGGATCGTTCTTGGCTCTTACACAGGACTCCAGTGATGACAATTTATGCTTTAACGAAATATTTAGAAAAAAAAGCCTGAAAATATTACACATTACATTGTTATTGGTACATTACAGCTTATAAAAGATGTTGTACAATGCTGTATCCAAGATGGCTCAGTGGTTAGCATTGCTGACTCACAGTGCTGGGGTCATGAGATTTATCTAACAAGTGCCCTATCGGTGTGGCTGCGCGGTTTGTCTCCGGGTGCTCCAGTTTCCTCCCACATTGCTCCATGTACTAATTCCTGCCATTGGCGCAATAATTCTACGTTCATCCAATTGTTTGTTCCAATCCATAGTTTCTTTTTACATCACTACCTCTTTTAACTTATTGGTGTTATCTAGTCCTTCTGTGCCTTTTACTAAATACATCTCTTTCAATTTTTTTGCTTAATCCTGTGTGTTTCCCCAAAACCTTTGTATCATGTACAGAGAATTCTTAATTATTGTTTGCCCTTAACTACAGCACATTGGTCTGTTGCTACAGTGTGTCCAATGTACAATTTAGAACTTCCCAAGGGAAGAAAAATAAACTAAGACTATAAATAAATAAAATTTGTCTGAAGTTGGAAAATCCCATTAATATTATGTATAGAGTATACACACTAAACATGTTTTACAAGATTTACCTTCAAATCTGTGCTCTTCATCTGTCATAACCATTGGTTGAAAAAAATGTGACTCTGTAAATTCTATGGAGGTCTGGTCGTGAGTGCTTACAAACTGCAGAATTGGAAAAATATTGTTCCATCGGTTAACAAGATGTTTAGTCTGTTTATAAAATCAAATCAAACAAAAATAATTTGCTTTTGAACGAAAATCGTTCATCGTGTGATTGGCCCAAGAATCAGCTGAAAAACCTGTGGCGTGTACCCAGTCTAAGAAGTGGTGCCGAAGGGGTGGAGGTGGGGGGTACTAGGACAGTGCACGAGGGGGTGGACGGCTACTCAAGATTGAAAATACTTTAAAATATCATCATCATCACCATCTACTATATAAATGCCTAGTGGCGTGTGTGGTGACAGTGGGGAGTTTTTAACACCTTAAGTAGCTTGATTAAGGATGTGGCGATGAAGATGAAGGATGAGGTGATGGAGAAAAATGATGAGGTGGTGACATGTGGACAAAACCACGTTAAAAAAGGGCGCTTGCGTCGGGAAGTAACGCTCTTCCCCTGAGGAGGCCTGGGCTAGGCCCAAATGCATGACAAGAACCTTTTTAACACCTTAAGTAGCTTGATTTGACTAGAATGCATGAGTATCATGCATGGGTTAACTTGTTTATTTATATAGAGCCACTGATTCCGCAGCGCTGTACAGAGAACTAATTCACATCAGTCCCTGCCCCATTGGAGCTTACAGTCTAAATTCCCTAACATACAGAGAGAGAGAGAGAGAGAGAGAGTAAGATCAATTTTTTGATAGCAGCCAGTTAACCTACTAGTATGTTTTTGGAGTGTGGGAGGAAACCGGAGCACCCGGAGGAAACCCACGCAAACACAGGGAGAACATACAAACTCCACACAGATAAGGCCATGGTCGGGAATTGAACTCATGACCCCAGCGCTGTGAGGCAGAAGTGCTAACCACTGAGCCACTGTGCAAAGGTAACTAGTATGAGCAGAGTTTCTGAATGTAATCATACAAATAGATTGTAGAGTTGTCATGCAAAACCTGCTGAGTTACAGTAATGAAAAAGTAGTCTTGCTCCTCTCCCCATCGATATAAATTTGGACTTAACATCTCTTACAGAAGAGTTTGTTTCACATTACATTGCAGTGTGTTAGCACAAATCCAGCGTGATTTTGCTCTCTGGATGCTGGCAGAAGATGACATCATTGGCGGCCTCGCCAGAATGTAATATCTTCAGGCTAAGCAAGGAAGACGTACCCTTTCTCAGGAATTGATTTAATGCACATTATGAGTTCCCTCAGAGAAAAAGGTTTTCCCATGTACTTAACTTTCATTTGTGCCTGATCCCTCTCTATTACTGTAGATCTCAAAATCTTTCTTAACGTTTTACTTTATATCTTGGAAGAATAAAATACAATGGAAAAATGAAACAGCATCAGTGCTGTTTACAGGTTTAATGGTCAGAGACCATCGAGATCAGATGCCAAAACAATGGGATATGTCATTACTATACCTACTTGCATGCAACGGACATTTTATGATATAGATATGTTGATTGACTCGGCTTTCTGAGTGCTTAAGTGTACCCATTTAGGGTCTATCCAATAACAGTCATGATCCCTCCTGGAGAAAGATTTAGCCCTCGATACTAGATACACCCTGCAGATGGAGTAGACTGTAGTGCTCTGTATGAATCGCACCACAGATGTCACAGAATTCTCACTTTAGTGGAAAAATGATAATAATTCCTGAGATAAATGAAGACTGCTTCATCTGTATCTACTGGGCAATTGAGGTCACCGTGTAATCACACCTTGTGATTTATTACAAATCACTATTTATATTATGACATGGCAAAGTCAAGGTAAACCCAGGGCCGTCTTTCCCATTGGGCACGATGGGCATGTCCCCGGGGGCCCAGGGGGGAAAGGGGGCCCTGGCAGGTCTGCTGCTGTAAAAAAGCCTGTAAAGAAGAAAAAAAAAAGAAAAGAAAAAAGAAACTTACTTTTTGCGGTCACCTGACCGTTCAGGTCAGGTGACGATCCGGCTCACTCCCTGGACCTCTCTTCCGTGATGTGCTCGCAGTGAATGTCGGGCGTGATGACGTCATCATGCCAGACATTCACTGCGAGCACAGCATGGAGGAGCACAACGAAGAGGATTCAACTTATCGTGATTGAAAGGTAAGTTGTTTTTTTTTTTTTAACTTATATATTTATATATAGGGGCCCCGGTGCACTGCTATGCCCGGGGGGCCATACTGTTGTTAAGGTGGCCCTGGGTAAACCACTGTATGGAGTATTGAAGCAAGAATAAAATGTATTGCATGATTAATTGGACAGCACTACCAGCCTAGAATACAGCCACAAGGATTTGCTGATAGGCCGGATTTACTTCCACCAACTTAAGCAGATATCTGTGCATACAAGTACCGTGGGGGCGTGGTCTCCCACCGCTCCTCCAGATGGACCATTTGGAGGGCCGCTAGTAGAAAGAGAGCTTGAGCCACCTCAGCAGGGGTGGTGATAAGATGAGCCGACTCAGCGCGGAGAACAGATTACCTCAAGAGACCGCAAAGGAAGGAGCTGTAATGACACAGCCGCAAAGACAGCGCAGAAGAGGAAGACGGAAGCATGGTAAATACGAAGATTGGGAATGAGCTAAAAGGGGGCAGCATAGAGAAAAGGGAGATTTAAAGATTGAAATGAAGCAGAGAAGTGTGTCAGAAAGGAAGGTAGAAAGGCGACTGAGCGGACTAAGCTAGTGGAAGGAGGCATTAAGGGAAGATAAAAAGGGCACATAAGACAGAGAGAATAGAGCACAGGACAGAGAATACTACAAGCAGCCATTACTGGAGATTAGTGACAGTTATAGGAACCTCTGATGAAACCGCCCATAGAAGTGATGGAGAAACGCGCCAGGACGCTGGTGTGCACAGACACACGTTTTTTCGTGAATACACCTTTTTTACCTGTTACTGAGATTCCTAAGCAAGAATTGAGGACTAAGTTTTGTTTGCACTATATGCTGACAGCTGCATTGAACTCTAAGGTTCCATCATAGATTCCAAGGAGAACACCAGGAGGATCATCAGTCCCTGTAAGGTACCGTGGATGTCTGACTGTTATAGAGGAGACGTTTGACGCACATAGTCTGTTCGGGCTCCTTCCACTTAGTTTATTACCGCTGTATTCAACCCTTATAGTGGACACTAGTGAGTGAGCGGATTTGTATCTACTTTGTGCCTAGGGGTCATCTAATGGACATTCTCCTTTATCACATGACATCATTGGACACTGGGTATCTATAGCTGTAATAGTGCTTTTTGTCTATCTAAATAATCCAACTGTTTTGAGGTGTTTTATCGGCACACTGAGCGTTCATGATTATTTTATATAATAGATTTTATCAAAATAAAATAAATTATGTTGATTTAAGATTCACCAGCGAGGCCACATGTTTTCTTTGTTAGTTATAGGAACAGACTAATATAAGAAGGGGAGCAACGGATAGATAACACCTGTGGAGTAAAGAAAAGACTGACAGGTAAAAGAGTAAAGGGTAGTAGGGAAGTAACAGATAGATAACATCTGTGGAGTAAGGGGAAGGCTGACAGGTAAGTGAGTAAAGGGTAGAAGGGAAGAAACAGATAGATAACATCTGTGGAGTAAAGGAACGACTGACAGGTAAGTGAGTAAAGGGTAGAAGGGAAGAAACAGATAGATAACATCTGTGGAGTAAAGGAAAGACTGACAGGTAAGTGAGTAAAGGGTCGAAGGGAAGTAACAGATAGATAACATCTGTGGAGTAAAGGAACGACTGACAGGTAAGTGAGTAAAGGGTAGAAGGGAAGAAACAGATAGATAACATCTGTGGAGTAAAGGAACGACTGACAGGTAAGTGAGTAAAGGGTAGAAGGGAAGTAACAGATAGAGAACATCTGTGGAGTAAGGGGAAGGCTGACAGGTAAGTGAGTAAAGGGTAGAAGGGAAGTAACAGATAGATAACATCTGTGGAGTAAGGGGAAGGCTGACAGGTAAGTGAGTAAAGGGTAGAAGGGAAGAAACAGATAGATAACATCTGTGGAGTAAAGGAACGACTGACAGGTAAGTGAGTAAAGGGTAGAAGGGAAGTAACAGATAGATAACATCTGTGGAGTAAAGGAACGACTGACAGGTAAGTGAGTAAAGGGTAGAAGGGAAGAAACAGATAGATAACATCTGTGGAGTAAAGGAAAGACTGACAGGTAAGTGAGTAAAGGGTCGAAGGGAAGTAACAGATAGATAACATCTGTGGAGTAAAGGAACGACTGACAGGTAAGTGAGTAAAGGGTAGAAGGGAAGAAACAGATAGATAACATCTGTGGAGTAAAGGAACGACTGACAGGTAAGTGAGTAAAGGGTAGAAGGGAAGTAACAGATAGAGAACATCTGTGGAGTAAGGGGAAGGCTGACAGGTAAGTGAGTAAAGGGTAGAAGGGAAGTAACAGATAGATAACATCTGTGGAGTAAGGGGAAGGCTGACAAGTAAGTGAGTAAAGGGTAGAAGGGAAGTAACAGATAGATAACATCTGTGGAGTAAAGGAACGACTGACAGGTAAGTGAGTAAAGGGTAGAAGGGAAGTAACAGATAGATAACATCTGTGGAGTAAGGGGAAGGCTGACAGGTAAGTGAGTAAAGGGTCGAAGGGAAGTAACAGATAGAGAACATCTGTGGAGTAAGGGGAAGGCTGACAGGTAAGTGAGTAAAGGGTAGAAGGGAAGTAACAGATAGATAACATCTGTGGAGTAAGGGGAAGGCTGACAGGTAAGTGAGTAAAGGGTAGAAGGGAAGTAACAGATAGATAACATCTGTGGAGTAAGGGGAAGGCTGACAGGTAAGTGAGTAAAGGGTAGAAGGGAAGTAACAGATAGATAACATCTGTGGAGTAAAGGAGAGACTGACAGGTAAGTGAGTAAAGAGAAGAAGGGAAGTAACAGATAGATAACATCTGTGGAGTAAGGGGAAGGCTGACAGGTAAGTGAGTAAAGGGAAGAAGGGAAGTAACAGATAGATAACATCTGTGGAGTAAGGGGAAGGCTGACAGGTAAGTGAGTAAAGAGAAGAAGGGAAGTAACAGATAGATAACATCTGTGGAGTAAGGGGAAGGCTGGCAGTTAGGTAAGTGAGTAAAGGTTAAGAAGCGGAGCGACTAAAAGGTGTTAGCCATAAAGTGGAGACCACAGCCTTGTACACTGCAACATCCCATATTACAGGTCTGATATGGATTAATAGTTTAAGTTTTATAATATCTTAATAAAAGCTTTCACTTTCGAAAGAGTGTGTTTCTTGGGGTCTCGCCCGGGTCAGGGTCCTTCGCCTCTTGCTGCGCTGGAATTGGTGACAAACGCCCTCCACACACAAGGGTAGGGGAAGCGTGTACACAAGTCAGCACCGTGTATCACAATGACAGGTAACATTTTACAGCGCACAGCAGAAAAAGGAATAACATGGTATTATGCCTGTTCTATGTATTTAGTTGTAACATTCATAAGTGCTGAGTGCTCCCTGTAATGCAGAATTATGTCCTTACCTTTCAACATATTCTCATTTCAAAGAAGCCATCTATTGCCCCCATCATTCCCTTCATTAGTCTGCCGCGCCATCATCCTTATTCATTGCAGAATTGGCCCATTATAAACGCATTCTGCCCATGTGTTTGAAAAATCATGTTCATTACAGAAGCCCGTGCAGTGACAGGTAGACCAGGCCCCGCAGACTCTCCATCTTCTCTATTCAACAGGGAGCAAATGGGGACGTAGTTTATTGCAAGGGATTTATCACAGCCGTGGGGGTATAACTCTGCATAACAGGTAAAAGGTATAATCTCGTTTCTCGCTCTTTATTAACGACGTGCTGCTCTGCTCCCTTACATTTGTATCTCTGGTGCAATAATTATCCTTTACTTAGAATAGAGCACTAACAGCTTGCTAAAGCAAACATACATTTATAAACAAGTCCGCACAATGTTATTATATAACCAGAGCGATATATATTCTAGGAGGTCTTACACAAGCAGCGTCCTGCTTTACTGGTCACATGAGGGATTGTGAGGATATTAGGTGGAGTTGGACAATCATTTTCCTGCACAGATCCATTATTGACATTGAATGCGTATGTGCGCATTATTTTGTTGTGCATTTTAGCTGCATTTGGATGTGACAGAGACACCCCTGATTGACCGTTTACAGAATGGGAGAAATCTCCAATGTATAAGAAGGAAGAAAGGCAAGAGGATTTTCGGGCCGCAGTACAACAATTATTTGGGGCCACAAAGTGGTTCGTGGTTATGCCAGGTTGGTGGCTCCTCCCACCACAAGGCACCTCCCTCTCAATGCCTCTGTTGATGGGTGGAGCTAACGAGGAACATAAAGTTGAATTGTGATTTAGGCACAATGGAGGCTCCATTTGTGGGCTGAACCAACAAGCAGCCTATTCATTTCCTATAAACCAGGGACTTAACTGAGGGACCTGCCTAACTATTATTAGTCAGGCCTGACTTATATGTAGGCTGAGGTATTATATTGATTCCTAGTCAGACGATTGTCAAGAGTGTTAGTTCACCCCAAAAAATGGCTGCCTCCATTACATATTGGAGACAAGTCCGCTGTTAAACAAGTGAAGCAGTTGACAACATGTGTAGTTAATTCCTATCCTAGTAGTGCCATTTGGCATGAGCCTCTAAACAGGGGGCTATAATGCGACTTCATTGCCCACAGCAAAATTTGGGAGAGGACCCAGCACGATGCGGCTCCACCCTTCAGGGCCCCGGCTCTCAGAAGAGCAGAGTAGGGGCCCCTTCTGAGCATGCACAGGTCTTGCCCCAATTCTGACCTTCTGAATGGGCACAAGTCCTACACATTGTGTTGAAGTTCCCTATACATGTGCCACAATGCAGAAAGTGACTCCTCCATACTGCATTTTTATGGCTAATTTGCAAATGATGTGTGATCTTTGCCAAGTGGCTTAGATGACACATATGAAAAATGCCACCTCAGAGTACTGTCTGCAATGTCCTTTACTCTACTATTACTACTTCATTTATGTGACTTTATTTTTATTTTTTAAGTGACATTTTATTTGTATTCCTACATTTATATATACAAATATGTGAATAAAATATACATATATATTTGGTTATACTCACATTTGGTCACATAATTGAATATAAAATATACCTTGGTGATTAGTTGTTGTTTTTTTATCTGTTTGGGATATCGGGTCAATTTTAAGTTAATTCATTCACAAATGCTTTATTACTGATTAAAATAAAATAACTAATTTAAAATATTTGAAAGCTATCAAGCCATTTATAATGGAGATGTGTTCAATGTGTTTCTATTTTAACATATTTTTGTAATTTATTTGTCTTAAAATAATTGCATGATGTAAGACAATTTAGCCGAGAAAGCAATATCTTATATTTTTCCTGACATTTGCATCATCCTAAAATTCATGGAGACTCAAAAAAGAGACAAAATGTTTTGCTCGTCTGCAGATTTCTACAGTACCGTTGTGATACAGTGATATGTAAGTTACCGGCATATTGTATGAGCCATTATTTCATTCTTACAGAACAGCTTTACAGAGATCTCTCCCCACCTGGGGTCAAGCAGCGCTGATTCACAAAGGTTAACTAGGATACAAAACGCGTCTAGACCAAGATAATGATCAGCTAACAATTAGAGAGAACCTGAAGTGAGCAGGATGGAGGCAGAGGAGAGACAGACTAGTGAAAGAAGGAAGACACGGGGGAGGATATGACAGACATACCTTTATCTGGCAGGAATTTAATAAACCTAGCGTAATACTAGTGAATTTTATTTAGTCTCAAAATATTTTACAGGTCAGAGTTTTTACTTCACTGAATTCTGCTCTTAGAACCCTGTCATCAAAGTGTTTTAAAGACAAACTGCTATACCTAAATTAAAAGGCCTTTAACTCTATTTCCAGCTGTTTCCCCTTATTCCATAATTTTCTTATCTAAATTTTTATAGATAAGTGTATAATATACATATTATAGGACTTATCTACCTCATCTACTGATCTTCAGTGAAGGTGTTGCTAATCTGCGTTTAACCATTGTTTGTCTCTTCTACCCATAATCCTCTTCGCTCCTCCCAGAACCCTCCTTGTCAGTCTTCTCTAATGTGTCTATCTTGAGATAATTGGAGGTGTGTCTTAGTGGGAAGGAGTGATTATTGCAGTGGAACGGAGCGGTATTTAAAGAAAGGGCAGAGGCGTGAATGTGATATGGAAAATATGAGAGGTATTAGGCAAAGAGGGGACAGACACACCTCCCTAATTTTACTAATAGCCTGCAAAGCGTTACAGCAAACGAATTTGTTTAGCATATGCTTTCTTGAGTACCAGGCACAATTAGACAAATACAATTTTAGAAGTTAGAATGTGTTTAATATTTTCCAATTCTATATAAAGTATAATTCACTTTGTATTATGCTCTAGCTATTTTCTGTTTCCTTAGTACTCCACCCACTTTACTGCCATCCATTCGCTACTGCCGCTGGCAATGCAAATGAGAGGGAAGGAACACTTTTATAAGTTATTCTAATAGTTAAAATAGAATGCCGGTCTCGTCATCCATGTGCCTGTAGCTTCAGGGAGAGTATTAAGTATAAGTAGAAGCATATAATTCTGTTTTAATGCATAGACATTTACACAAATCATTATTTGACGCTTAAAACAATATTATTTACTTAATTGCCAGGCTTCGAAGAGCTTTGTCCTGTAGAATTGTAATAGTCCTTTTTTTTTACGTTGTGTCTTTGTGCGTCTTGAATACTAAGGTGAAAATGCAAATAGTTCAGGGATAATATAATCCATCTTTATAATTGTTTTGGCCTCAGCAGTTTACCAAACTGCAGCTTTAAAACAGCTAAGTTCACTGTGCTCTGGCCTCTCACTAAAGCCAATCGTGCAATCTCTTTCCATTCTCCGAACGTCACCTGAGAACTGTGATGAATTTTGGGTGGGTTCCTCTGCAAATGGCGAGGATCATACATAAGTGACCTCACTCTCTGGAGTGTTTAGGCGTTGCCTTAGGCGGGTGACTTTCAAGTGAGGTAAATCTGCTCTTAAAATGCCTAAATCTCTGCTGCACATAAAGTATCCCAAAAAAAAACCTGAGGTTATATTAATTCCTATTTTCATAAACTATGGAGAACAAGAAGACATTTTAACAAATTGGTGTCATCACTTCCTGCTAAACCCACATGCTGAAATATACCGCAGCCGTACATTAATCCTGTAAAGTGAGACATAAATCAAATTAAATAACCATTTTTTTTTTTTTGCAGAGTGGATGTTGTAAAAATGTAAAGATAAACTTTGGGCTAAATTTACTAAACAGCGGGATTGAAGAAGTGGAGATGTTGCCTATAGCATCCAATCAGATTCTAGCTTTCATTTTGTAGAATGCACTAAATAAATGACAGCTAGAATCTGATTGGTTGCTATAGGCAACATCTCCACTTTTTTAAACCCACAGTTTAGTAAATATACCCCTTTATCTTCAAAGATTAGTTCACTTTTCTGGACTTGTTTAATTAAGGGGCATATTCAATTAAGCGGCACATCGCGGCTACGAACACAGGAGATTTCCGTTCTCACCCCATAAAGGTTGTAAAGGGAAATTGGCGTTGTTGCGGTACCGTATGGACACGTTAAATGTGGCGGCGTAATTGAATATGTCCCTAAATGTACAAAACAGACATAAAATGTCTATTTCATATTATTATTTATATTAAAAAGAACCTATTACATCTATTTCTCTTCATGCTAGTCAGTTTAAATACAATGGTGTTGGTATATAATAGGGAGCCACCTGAAGATAGAGACTCTTCACAGACAAAAGCATTTGTTAGATACACTTTACCAGACGGCGTATCTAACTAACGTTTAATGATGGCCTATGGATTATATTACAAAACAGAGCCCATGTGTATTTTTTTTTACTTTTAACACCAAAACAGAATTTTTTTTCTTGACAAAAATAATCATCTAGTTCAAATATGCTGTTTTCAATGTTAAACTGATTATTTTTTTCTTCAAAAACATCCCCCGCCTCGTTTTTGTCTTTTATTTTTTAGGTGTAGAGATGAATAAAATGTGTAAAATTATTGAATCAACCCAAGTTCTTGTGCCAAAATTATACTGCAATTTTTCACACATTCTATCCTTACAAATCATTCCTGTCCTTAAGAAAAACGAACCAACCAACAAAGTCACTGAGGAATTGTACAGAGAGCAACTGAGGCAGGAGGGAATTCTCTGCTCAGCATGTGTGGTGCTATAAAGTCTCTCTGAAAGAATATAAATGGTTAGAGATTCCTTATGGCTAAACTCTGAAACTCAATATAAAAGGAAACTATGGTCAGCAAGATGGCACAGTGGTTAGCATTGCTGCCTTACTGCACTGGGGTTATGAGTTCCATTCTGACCAGGGTCCTGTCTGTGTGTAGTTTATATGTCCTTCGTAGGTTTACGCCCGGTGCTTCGGTTTCATAACAGTCCAAAAACATACTGGTAGGTTAACTGTCTTCTGACAAAATGGATCCTAGTGTGTGTGGTAAGGAATTTAGATTGCAAGCTCCACTGAAGCAGAGACTGTTGTGGATGATTACATATCCTCTGTACAGCGCTGTATGATATGATTTATATATATAAACTGTAATAACAGATGTTTCTTTATATCATTGTTTTAGCATGTATGTGTATAACCAAAATACAAATCCAGCCAGCAGCCATCTTGTTTCATTGGCAGAGCTCACATGAGGCAGTTTAGAACTTAATAAATAGAAGTTTAGGCTGGGTACACACTACAGGTTTTTCACCCAATTATCGTGCCAATCACAACCGTTAGGTCCGATATCGCATTAGTGTGTGCGCTGCAATGACCATGATTTATAGTTCCAAAACACATCGTATCGCTTTTGATTTTATAAACGGACTAAAAATATCGATTGACGATATCGAGCAAATTCTGCAGTGTGTACGCACTCACGACCAGCAGTGTAGGCAGATCTCCATAGAGTTTACAGTCATGATCTTTTCAGACAATGGTTATTACAGATCTGAATGTAAATCATGTAAAACGTGTATAGTGTGTACACAGGAATCGGCTGCTGATTGTAACTTTCAGTCGCTGGTAAAATCGTTTACGATATCGCATCGGGAGAAATGTTCTGAAGTTTGCACCCAGCCTTAGTTGGAAATAAAATAGACAGCATATAATCTACATTATGTCCCCAATTGTAAAGAGCTACGGAATATGATGGCGCTATATAAATAAATGATGATGATGATTATAAGATAAAGGTACAACAGTTTCCCTGTTCATCTCTTTACGATTAATGAGCTATCTCAACTGAAGACTAAAGCTGGATATCATGGATGCTTGTCGTCCCCCCCCCCCTCCCTGTACAGATAAGATATTCCCCCACTCTGATTTCTCTTATACATATTAAGGAGATTGCACATCAAAGAGAATGGTGACCAGCCAGACTACATAACTTTATAGTAATTAAACCAAATTTACCCTCCTGTGTATAATTCCCCTGTTACAGTGGACGCTTTGCAGAATTCCACGTGGGTGATACCATAATTGACTATATTAAGAAGGGCTTTTAATCATGTTTTAGAAGAAAAAGCTTCAAACATAAGGAGAACTTTATATTACAGATGCAGCCAACAGTACTTGTAGATGTTTCCTCGCACATGGATCTTTTTCCATAATTACATCTTTTTCTGTCGTGCACACTGACGACAGATAACATTTGCAACATTTAAAATATTTTTAAGTACTTTTCTCCATGTTCTGTAAATATATACATTTTCATGCATAAAATAATAGACAGAATCTTTAGCCAGCTGTAGAATAGTGTATATGTTTTGTAAAACACACCTGGGGTAGACTATCTATATAGCATACACACTGCATGATGTGACTACATTGTTAGCTTTGCAAAAACTTTCTGATTTAATAAGATTTTGAAAATGAATGGCCAATAAGTTAGTAAAGTAATATACTGATAACTAAAGACAACACATACATGCAAAAGAAGGCTGTCAATATTTTGTAATTTATTTTTACTTATAGGCAAAAACATTATTTCTACTAATTATCAATAAATTTAATGTCAGCCAATCATAGACTATAGATACATATACACTCAATAATCATACTAACTAACATTTAAAAAGGCAAAATCAGGACACAATAAGCCCCGCCCTGAATCTGAACTAGCACTGGCCACTATAAGAGAATCTGCTCCACCTACTTTAATGCAAATTCCACATCTTTCAAGGTATGCAAATTGGGACTGTCCTATCAAAATCAGGCTGGTTTGGGGGAGTGGGCATGCTATAACTATAGTTTTATATAACAACTGTAGAGTATCATATCAGTTCCCCCAGGTTATCTCTGACAAATAGTGACACATCCTCTAATTTAATTTCAGTTGTGATATATTTTTCCAGAATCTCACATTATTTTGCTACGGAAGTTCTCGCCGTAACATCATGTCCTAAACTCCTAAATACAATTAACATTATTTACTTTACTCTAAGAACTTGGCCATTGCATTTCGTATTAATTTTAAATAACGGCGTTAAATAAGCCTTCTCAATTTGCAAAATATTTCGTTGACGTCATTTAAATGGCAGCTCAGTTCACTTTGGGAAGTGTCACTTATATCCCCCAAGGGCCATTAAAGAGTGAAAAGTGAAATGATGTATGCAATAAAATATTCAGAGATATTATACACCCTGTTTGAGGTATGATGTCAGACAATTATAGCCAGCAAAACTATGCCAGGTCTGAGAAATGACTGTATACAGTTAGAGCAATATTTCACTGCCGTGGCAAAGTTTCTGGATGCTATTTAATTCGGATGTATATTATTTCCTCGACACGTCCTTTTTTATTTTCATTATCAGCATTCAGAATCTTTCCAAAATGAAATTTAAACCTGGTAACATATCTGGGCTAAATAAAATGCAGCGGAAACATTTGCGAAGGAATATTTTGCAAAGAGTCATTTTACTTTTTTTTACATTTTATTATTCACCAATGTTTATTTTTCAAGATAATTACAGGGCCAATGTGCTAATTCAACTCAGTAAAATAGTAAAAGCAAAATCACTTTAAACCTGTGCACAAACAGAATTGTAATAGGTGTGAAATTCCACTGATATAATATTTAAGATTTCTCGTATTTGATTAGAGCCGAATCGATGGCCATTCTGCTGTGTACGATGTAACACTTAAGCCTAAATTCCACAGGTAAAACGCGAAAAATTTCATGGCCTAACGCAAAATGAGGCGAATGCACGTTTAAATATTTTACAAATCTCTTGACGTGACTTATATTATTGTAATGTCATTTAAAGTTAAAAATGTTTTCAGGAACAAAGGGATATCACAAAGAGTGTTATATATTAAAATATTTATGTTACCTCTGCTAAAGTGGTAAACACAATGGTTTCTAAAATAGCAAATTATGTACCCACAATACCATAAGAAAATTCAATGGAAAAAAACCCAAAATAATTTGAATGTATAAATGTTGTTTCATATAGAGATGCACATGACACCACAACCTGCTCACAATCGCAAATCGTTATTCATGACGTTTAACGTTTAGATCCTTAGATTGGCTCTGTTTTCCCATTGGTGCAGACTTAAATAGTGGGTGGGCTGAAATTAACTGTGCTGCTGTGAATACAGTATTTTGCAACAGGTTGTGGAAATCGCTGGATAACACCCGGCCAACAAAGCAAGCGTCAGAGCCAGAGCCTATAGACATTGAGGGAGTAGATTCACTAAAACATCTAAAAAAGTAAAATGGAGGTGTTGCCCATAGCAACCAATCAGATACTAGCTTTCATTTTCTAGAATGTACTGGATAAATGGTAATTAGAATCTGATTGGTTGCTATGGGCAACACCTCTGCCTTTCCTTTTTAATAAATCACCCCCAGGACATAAATTTAAACTTAAAAAAAGCATAAAAAAAACAGTTAGTCAGCAATTCTCAAACCTTTGTGTTCCCTAAGGAGTTGGATTTAGTCCTTCTCCTTTATAAATGTGTTGTGATTAACATAGAAGAACTTAAATTGTCAATCCAGAAGACTGGAGCATCTGCAGATAAGAGAATCAGCACTGGCTAAATTTCTCTATTTTTTAAAGTGCATTTCTAATGACGTTCAATTTGGGATTTTTTTTTATTTTCAACTCGTTTTTTTAATTTATTTTAATTGTTTTTGCTTGTATGACAAAAAGTACATTTGAAGTTATATTGTGAATATATAACCCCTTTTCATCAAAATAGTACATACAGGGCTAGATTTACTAAGCTGCGGGTTTGAAAAAGTGGGGATGTTGCCTATAGCAACCAATCAGATTTTAGCTTTCATTTATTTAGTACCTTCTACAAAATGACAGCTAGAATCTGATTGGTTGCTATAGGCAACATCCCCACTTTTTCAAACCCGCAGCTTAGTAAATCTAGCCCACAGAGTGAAAAAATATGCAAAAGTTTAGTTATGAAACACAGTATTCATTGATAATTTCTTTAACGGCCTAGTGAAAGAGAGAACTCTGGTACCAAAAATGTGATGTACACGAGATATCCCACAATGTGACATTAAATAGAAGAAATAAATGGAAAAACAAATAGTAATATAGAATCACCACTATACCAGGCATGAAAGATCTGCTTATAAATGCAACTATGGGTCAGTTGTGTTAAAATAGACGTGATAGATTAGATGAGGAACTGGGAGATTGTTCCAAACAGATAAATTAAGGTGACGCTTCTTGCTGAACACTGTACTAAGCTCAATGGCAGAATAATTAACCCCTTTCTTGTAGCTGCATTGCATTACTGTAATATAATTATACTATAATTCTAAGGTTTATCAAGCAAGACCCTTGTTTCTCTTTGTTTTGCAGCGTACGTGTTTGTAGCGTACAGCGAAGAGTTAAACGTTGGCAGTTTAGAAATACTGTATAACAACAATACCATTGAAGATTAAAACTCCTGAGGAAAATATATCATTATTTACATTCTGAAGAGAGACTCTGGTTCACCCAGATTAGGGCACGATTCGCCAGTGTGGGCAGAGGGCCAATACTATATTTGAACATTGAGAATCGTAGCTGCACGGCCCCAATAGCTTAACAAACCAAGATCTGCTAATTACTAATCATATATTTGCAAACACACTTGTAGCCATCGTGTTATCTCAGGGGGTCCGTTTGGTGTTCCCAGTTCATGTCATAGTCATAAGTCAAATCATATTCCTGGTGACAAGCAGTTTTTTAAAATGTGTCTACCTTTTTCTCAAACTGTTTGTCTAACCTTAAATTGACCCAAGGCTCTTTGAATATATTACCCGTATAAATTACACCTCAGCTGTTGCTCATAAGTGAGTTACAATACCTGGAATCTGTCTCCAGTTGTGCAGTAAAACTGGTCACAGTTGCAATGTCCCCACAACCTCTGTTTCGACTCACCAAGTCTGTAACATAAACCTAACAGTCCATTAAATAACTTGTCTATAAACACGTTCTAGATTTCTGAACTTTTTAAATACCTATCGTTCGAGGGAAAAACACAGCGCACATGTTAGGAGGCGTGGGGGTTGGGGGGGAGGTTGGGGGTTCAGAATGGGAACAACGTGAAGCAAATAAGATTTTATGACCCAATCTCATTAGGTCGTTTATTGGAACTTCTGTTTACTAAAAGCTGATGTTACAAATTGTTTTCAAAAGACGGAATTTTGTAGAGCTTCACTTGTATAGGTGGTTTGTAAAATTTCTAATTTTATGTTTATTTTTTTACATATTTTTATAGTTTTATTTTTATTTTTTATTTATTTTTTTACATATTTTTATAGTTTTATTTTTATTTTTTTATTTTATTTTTTTTCATTTTTTTAACAGAGATTTCTTGTGTACATTCGTATTTTCATATATAAAGATAAAATAATATGTTTAAAGCTACCTCTTTTTTTCACTTTATTTTTCGTTAAATGTTCAGTCCACCTTGTGGATATAATTTATTCTGTAGAATTATTTTCCAAATTAAATGTATTACCGTAAGTTACAGCTGTCATACCACTTTCCCAATGTAAAATTAAATATCTATAGACTCCAATGGAAGAAAATCCCGCATGGCTGGTGAGTGTCTTTTCTAAGTAAAAAAAAATATATAAATATATATATCTCCAATGGGAGTAATCATGTTTTATTCTACATAAGCGTTACAATATAAAAATAAAATTATTACTGTATAATAGCCAGCATTGTAATATTTATTTACTTAAAGCTATCTATCATAAAAGGTGTTAATTTAATATCTATAGGCAGAGACGGATTAATAAGGACAGCTGGGTCCCAGAGCTGTAACGAACCTTGATCTGCGCCATTTGCTCCTTGTGGTGGTTTCACAAAGTAGTAGCCGAAATCTTGCAGGAGAGTTTGTCTGGGAGGGGACAGACAAGAGTATATATATCTGATTACTGTGAGATAATGGTCTGCAAGGGATCACTCTGAACTGTTGCATCTTGTGACATATCAGTAGGCAGGGGAGGGCTGGGGGGCAGAGGGGGATCTGCCCCCTGGGCCACTCTCATAGTGTCTACCTTTCTTTGGGTCAGTGGGCCACCTGCAGCACTTTCCTGATAGGCTGTTATTTGCCAGCCAGCCCCTGGCAGTAGGGATAACAGCTGTACCAGTTGCAGTGGACCCCAGGGCCGTTGGCTTTGGACCTCTGTAGACAATGCAGACCAAGAGTTGTTTAGCATATCGCTCCACCTATAACCATGAAAGCATCAGCACTGCCTGTTAAGCACAGGAGGCTTTCTAAACCTGGAGCACTGTGAGATGTCATCGCTGGCCAGATCTTACGCCAACATTCCGAACTAGAATGTCTACAACATCTACTAAACAGCCTGCACTGGTGCTTCCACGTATCTGTGATACTGAAGGTGTCCTTTGCTGGATGCACAGATATGTGATCAGGGTAGGGAGGAGCTGGGTGGATTGAGACATCCCTTGTCGAATACAGGATAGGCACATTCATGCAGGAGCTTATGTAGACATATCCAAAAGGGATATTTAATTTTTGCAAGACAAAATTAAACAATTTAACAGCTACTGGGGGGTGGCTGTTATCATAACTTTCATTTGGTTAGTAGCCAGGCAAAACCACTCCAGCCTCCTGAGCCCTCTGCACGCAAAAGAGCAGCGCCAGGGCCTCTTCTGAGCATGCGTGGCCCACCAGATTGGGAGCCTCAGGAGCAAATGGGTGACCCAGAACATTGCTGGGCACCTTTCGCCTCTGGATCACACACTGATCGCACCCCTTGCGCCACCTTTAGTTATGCTACCGTGTTCAATGGGACACCTTAGGTCCCACCTGCGTAAAGGGGCAAAGTCATGAAAAAATGGTAAATTATACAAAGCATAAACACACACTGATGTGAGTGAGTTCTCTGTACAGAGCTGCAGAATTAGTGGTGCTATGCAAATAAATAAATGATGATGATGATAAGTGAATGTTAAACAAGAAACATTTTAGGAGATAAAAAGTAAGACTTCAATCCCATTAAGGAGGTCTCCCAACTGCGATAGCAAAATATCACTACAGGCAAACAGAGGGGGTGGGGGGGTGGGGGTTTCCTAGTGCCAGGAAACCCCCCTCCAAGCCTGGGGCACTGTATAATTGAGGTGGCTGGACCCTGCCCCAGCTTCACATGGCTCTGCTTGAAAAGGGAGAGCTGTGTGCACCTAACAGTAGTTCACGCAGCATTGCCCATGTATATTATGGGGATAGGAAGAGTTGGAGAGCAGCCAAGCACTGTCTAATATTATAGCCACGCCCCGATGCATGCTGGTCACGCCCACTGGCGGCGTAGTGTGGAAACCCCCCTCTGCAAATCCTGCGTTTTCCCCTGATCACATAACAATTTTGTTTTATAAACCACAATTGTGCAAAATATCACGTAAACCGTTTTCTCAAACAGTCCTTATAAATGCAAAACAGGCCAACTGAGATGAACAAATGATGTATAGGAGGATTATTTAAGGCTTGTAAATTATATCTGGCGTATATTTTATTTACTATTCAGTTTGGGGGTTAAGTTGTCCTCTAGAAATTAAATTATCATATTTAATCTACATCATTTTGAAGTCCTACCAACTTTAAGACCTTACATAAACTTTGCTGCCTTGTTTTGAAACACAAACACATGCTGGTGTGCCCCCATGTTTGGCTTGACCAAGGGGTTACACACAGTTGAGTATGTGCTGTTTTTCTGATGAGTAATGTAAGTGAAAATTTATTTCTAACTTGCAGTGGCAACAGCTCAAACGTCTGGTGCCAGAAGGAGAGGTGGAGTCATTTAAATCTTGGCATTTACGCACAAATACTTAATATTACAAATCTTGAAATAGGATCAAGAATAAGGTGAGGTACATTTTCATACATATTTAAAAGGAATTACCAAACTGTTCAGATTTTCCATTTGAGGAAAAAAAGTGTTTTATTTTTGCAGAATGTACGTTACGGTTTTCCATTGTGTCAGTGTATGATACAAATAGTATTCCTGAAAGCTAATGGAAACGTTAGGTTTTGTTGATTAGATCTATCTTAACGTTAGATCATAGGTTCGGGAACTTGGGCATTTCAATTTCATACTTATATCTTTTTAATCGAAAAATCCTATTTATGGGATACTATGTGAAATCTCTTTAGATAAACCATTACATGATACTTAATATTCATATGTATACATATGCTGACTGAAAGGGGGGGTTATATCTCCCTCACCCCTAACTTTGTGTCATCATTTATAGCCTGGGCATGACTGTTTATTTATATACTCTAACATTTTGTATCTTCTATGTTAATTTATAGTGTATGAGTTGTGTTGGAATTGGTACTCATTAGCTTTAGTTTAGCAGAGAAGTTGAGTGGATCACAGAGAGGAAGAGAAATTAGATATTCTGGTTTGTTTCCAAACTTAATAATAATAATTATAATAATAACAATTATGACAACCAATTTGGTCACTTTACACCAAATTGATTGCAAATAATTGCATGACTGTCAATCCCAGTCAACATCCTAAGGTTCAGTTGGGACTGGCTGGTGATGACCATGATTGAACATTGTGTGTAGTAATCACATGATTGCAAAGAATGGGTCCCAAAGGACCCGGCGATTGGTAGAATTCGTCAGCACACATGTGCTAAGCTTCCTTCACAATTTGTCTTAAATGAATTTCCTTCCTATTCTGGTTCTAGAGAAGGCTTTCACTTCTGTGCATGGGTAGCATAACTATAAGCATTTACTCACAATCATGCAGCGTGGATATAAGCAGTTGCACAAAATTCGTTGCTGTTCTTATAGAGAGCTTATGGTGCCTGGCAAAAGGTTCATCTTGATTCAGAGTTGGATAGTTCAAGAAACTTGCACTTGTGGAGAGGTGGATATGCTGAGTGATGGAAGGAATGGTGGACCTGGAGTGGTGGACTTGTGGAGTGGTGGACCTGGATTGGTGGACATGCTGAATTGTGGACCTGGAGTGGTGGACATGCGGGGTGGTGGACCTGGAGTGGTGGATTTGTGGAGTGGTGGACCTGGAGTGGTGGACTAGCAGAGTGGTGGACTTGTGTTGTGATGGACTTGTGGAGTGGCAGACCTGGAATGGTGGACTTGTGGAGTGGTAGACTTGCTGAGTGGTGGACTTGCAGACTGGTGGATCTGAAGTAGTG
This sequence comes from Mixophyes fleayi, assembly GCF_038048845.1. Taxonomy (NCBI): domain Eukaryota; kingdom Metazoa; phylum Chordata; class Amphibia; order Anura; family Limnodynastidae; genus Mixophyes; species Mixophyes fleayi. The sequence continues at coordinate 138,721,514 of NC_134408.1, forward strand.
GACTTGCGGAGTGTTAGACTTGTGGAGTGATAAACTTGTGGAGTGCTAGACCTGGAGTGGTGGACCTTCAGGGCTGGACTTGTGGAGTGGTGGACTTGTGGAGTGGTGAATTTGTGGAGTGGTGGACCTGGACTGGTGAACATGGTGAATAGTGCATCTGGAGTGGTGGACATGCTGAGTAGTGGACCTGAAGTGGTGGACATGCGGGGTGGTGGACCTGGAGTGGTGGACTTGTGGAGTGGTGGACCTGGAGTGGTGGACTTGCAGAGTGGTGGACTTCTATTGTGATGGACTAGTGGAGTGGCAGACCTGGAATTGTGGACTTGTGGAGTGGTGGACTTGCAGAGTGGTGGACTTGCAGACTGGTGGATCTGAAGTAGTGGACTTGCGGAGTGTTGGACTTGTGGAGTGATAAACTTGTGGAGTGCTAGACCTGGAGTGGTGGACTTGTGGAGTGGTGGACCTGGAGTAGTGGACTTGTGGAGTGTTAACTTGTATTGTGATGGACTAGTGGAGTGGAAGACCTGGAATTGTGGACTTGTGGTGTGGTGGACTTGCAGAGTGGTGGACTTGCAGACTGGTGGATCTGAAGTAGTGGACTTGCAGAGTGTTGGACTTGTGGAGTGATAAACTTGTGGAGTGGTAGACCTGGAGTGGTGGACTTGTGGAGTGGTGGACCTGGAGTGGTGGACTTGCGGAGTGGTGGACTTGCGGAGTGGTGGACTTGTGTTGTGATGGACTTGTGGAGTGGCAGACCTGGAATGGTGGACTTGTGGAGTGGTAGACTTGCAGAGTGTTGGACTTGCAGACTGGTGGATCTGAAGTAGTGGACTTGTGGAGTGTTGGACTTGTGGAGTGATAAACTTGTGGAGTGGTAGACCTGGAGTGATGGACTTGTGGAGTGGTGGACCTGGAGTAGTGGACTTGCGGAGTGTTGGACTTGTGGAGTGATGGACTTGTGGAGTGGTGGAACTGGAGGGCTGGACTTGCGGAGTGGTGGACCTGGATTGGTGGACATGCTGAATGATGGATCTGGAGTGGTGGACATGCTGAGTAGTGGATCTGGAGTGGTGGACATGCGAGGTGGTGGACTTTTGGAGTCGTGGACCTGGAGTCGTGGACTTGCGGAGTGGTGGACTTGTGTTGTGATGGACTTGTAGAGTGGCAGACCTGGAATGGTGAACTTGTGGAGTGGTGGACTTGCAGAGTGGTGGACTTGCAGACTGGTGGATCTGAAGTAGTGGACTTGCGGAGTGTTGGACTTGTGGAGTGATAAACTTGTGGAGTGGTAGACCTGGAGTGGTGGACTTGTGGAGTGGTGGACCTGGAGTAGTGGATTTGCAGAGTGTTGGACTTGTGGAGTGATGAAATTGTGGAGTGACAGACATGGAGTGGTGGACTTGCGGAGTGTTGGACTTGTGGAGTGGTGGACCTGGAGGGCTGGACTTGCGGAGTGGTGGACTTGTGAAGTGATGGACTTGTGGAGTGGTGGACCTGGAGGGCTGGACTTGCGGAGTGGTGGACCTGGATTGGTGGACATGCTGAATGGTGGATCTGGAGTGGTGGACATGCTGAGTAGTGGATCTGGAGTGGTGGACATGCGGGGTGGTGGACTTTTGGAGTCGTGGACCTGGAGTCGTGGACTTGCGGAGTGGTGGACTTGTGTTGTGATGGACTTGTAGAGTGGCAGACCTGGAATGGTGAACTTGTGGAGTGGTGGACTTGCAGAGTGGTGAACTTGCAGACTGGTGGATCTGAAGTAGTGGACTTGCGGAGTGTTGGACTTGTGGAGTGATAAACTTGTGGAGTGGTAGACCTGGAGTGGTGGACTTGTGGAGTGGTGGACCTGGAGTAGTGGATTTGCAGAGTGTTGGACTTGTGGAGTGATGAAATTGTGGAGTGACAGACATGGAGTGTTGGACTTGTGGAGTGGTGGACCTGGAGGGCTGGACTTGCGGAGTGGTGGACTTGTGAAGTGATGGACTTGTGGAGTGGTGGACCTGGAGGGCTGGACTTGCGGAGTGGTGGAGTGGTGGACTTGTGGAGTGGTGGACCTGGAGTGGTGGAATGTGGAGTGGTGGATTGGGGTCATGCACATGCAAGTTTAGTACCCTAGGGGCATGCACACATCAGTGTAGCACGACTGCTGGAGTTGTTGCCTAGTTATAACTGACCTCTTAGGAGGCATTATCACTTCTGGTTCCTTAAAAGATGTTTTTTTAGAATTACAACTAAATTTTAGGGGGAAAATAGTGTGTCCCATCCTTAGATGGATAACTGGCACCAGAGCTATAGGCTGGGCTTTTTACTTCTAAAGCAAGAGGGCAACAAGCATGTCATCTCCACACAAATGTGGTGAGTTTAGCTAGGCTGGTCTGGTCACACTATAGCAGGCAGATCCGCAGCGTGTAGCCCCCGTCTATAATGTGAAATCAGCCCCAGCATAGTCGGCAGACAACTGATATCATGAAGGGAATCAGTACCACAAAATATGTGTGCCCACAACCGTCCCCGTACTGAATAGTACTGGTGCCTTTCCAATCAACGATGAGATGGTGGCTGTGAGGGTCATAGGGAAAAGTCAAAATTAGATCCATTCTCATCATAGCTATGCTTGGATCAAGTTGCATTGGTCATGTTTGTATTTAATTTTATTTCCCAGTGGATTACATCAGCAACGGGTGCCTATGGATTTAATATATAAAGAAAGGCAAAGACGGGGTTTGGGACTGTTTTTATTTACTACAAAATTTACATGGTGTCTCTGTCTTTTTAACTATTAGTTACTATTGTTGAACTACATGTTCTACCAGGTCCTAATAACCATAGGCTTGCTGGTACTTTTAGTTCCAGAAGCTGCCGCAGCTTTCTGGGACTTGTAGTTTCACAATCTAACTTTCACTTATCGCATTACCTTGACACCCACTGACCCAGGATTGTCAAGAAAAATCCCAGCACTATCCAGCACAGGTCTAGTTATACATATATATATATATATATATATATATATATATATATATATATATATATATATATATATATATATATAATGTAAATCTTACTTAGTGCATACGATCTGACATTACATTAGAGGTGCAGGCTGACATGCTTTTCAATTTCTCTATATTACAAAACAAAAATAAATTGGGAAATATATCAATGCATACTATAATGGAAACGTTTAATTTCAGCACATGTCACAGTGTAACAAGTAATTTCCTCTACAGAGATGGTGGGTAAAGAGGTGACCATAGACTGACGATATCCTGGGAACAACACCAGCGTTGTTAAGAGAGCCCTGAAATCCATGGTGTCAGCCAAAAATGTACCGTGGAACCTGAAAATAAATGTATTATATTCCATTGCCAAAATATATACAAAGGAAATGTGATTAACTGGTCATTTTTTACACATAATCTATAGTAAAATCCAGATCTGGAAATGACACAGGACACGGGGACGTTATAAAAAGATATTTATTTAGGGATGGTGATTTAAAAATGTTTATTGGTCACTCGTATCTAATAACTATATAGTACACAAGTGATTTTAATATATATATATATATATAAATATATATATATATATATATATATATATATATATATATATATATATATATATATATATACGGAGTGTATCATCTGTCTTCCCCCTTCCCTTTGCCAGTCTTATAGGCACCGCCTAGGAGGGGTGTGGCCCCGTGGACCAATATGAATCTATTGGTCCACGCAGTGACATAATCTGGTGAGTCACCCCCAATGAATACTTAGTATCTGCCAAGATTCTGTGCACCAGCACCCAGGGCCGCCAAGAGGAATTTCGGCAACGGTGCAGTAACTTCTTGGGGCCCGTTCCATTGCCGCCAAAGGTGTTGTGGCCACACCAGGTTGGTGACTCCTCCCACTGCACAGGCAGCCAAAGGCCCCAGGCAGGCCGGGGCCCTGGTACTTTGTACCTTCTCTCCCCCTTCCCTGTTGGCGCCCTTGCCAGAGATCTATGATTATGTGGGCAGCATGGTGGCTCAGGGGTTAGCACTTCTGCCTCACAGCACTGGGGTCATGAGTTTGATTCCTGAACATGGCCTTATCTGTGAGGAGTTTGTATGGTCTCCCCGTGTTTGCGTGGGTTTCCTCCGGGTGCTCCGGTTTCCTTCCACGCTCCAAAAACATACTGGTAGGTTAATTGGCTGCTAACAAATTGACACTAATCTGTGTGTCTGGCTGTCTGTCTGTGTGTGTGTGTGTGTGTGTGTGTGTGTGTCTGTCTGTCTGTGTGCATATTAGGGAATTTAGACTGTAAGCTCCAATGGGGCAGGGACTGATGTGATTGAGTTCTCTGTACAGCGCTGCAGAATTAGTGGTGCTATATAAATAAATGGTGTTGATGATGATGATGCTGTGCCTCAGTGATGTCACTGGTTCCATGTGAATCGCTACAATCTCTACACTCATATCTTGATGTAGGTAAAAGATTTCTTCATAGTATTAAGAAGCTAGTCCCAAGAGAGTTTCTCTCTGAAGAGTATAGCATTGTGCTTATAATCTGCTCTTCAGTGCAGCGCACACAGTGAATTTTTCCTAGAGAGTATTGTTTAGACATTCTCAAATCACTAACAAATACGACCTTTGTTCCTACTCCTAAATCTAGTACTGTGGAATTGAAGAGTATAAATCCAGCACATTTTGGAGAAGATGCCTCTCACGGTGTGAACCAAGAACCACTGTCCCTGTGCAGCCATAAACCAGAATCTAATTTTAACTCTTGTATATCCAGATACCACACTGCTCTCGTCAGAGCCAAATGATGTTCCTACAAATACATGAAAGTGAGTGATTCGGCACAATTTTACACAAAATTAGTAAAGTTAATATATTTTTATTAAACCTAAAAAGTTACATTGTTGTTTTGTAAAATGACAAAAATGAACAGTAAATATTGATTTGGCCTCAGCGCAAACATTCACCCAGGAGTGGATAATTACACCCTTTCTATGCAGAGCACACATTTCAAGAAGCCTCTCAGTTACTTTTCAATGTGGTGAACATTCTTTAGTGCATTCAAAATTACATGTTGTCCTGGACAGTGTCTACTCTGTAATTTTTGATGTCTGTACACTACAGCCAGGGTGTAATTTTAAACTAGAAAACTTTCTGCCAATTAGTAGATGAAGCTTAACTCTTTCTTCAGGTGGTGTGCCAGTAATCAACAGAAAAGGTGGAACTGGCCGCAAATCGTTCCTCAAACCATTTTGTCAAATCCAGACAAAGATGTCAAAATTTGCAGGAATTTCTCAGTTCAGATTTATTTCCAAAAATCTAACTTTAAAAAGTCTATCAGGTTTGCCCACGCTAGGACTGGTTCTACTATGTTTGAGCTGGTACATACGTGTCATGGCGTGTAGAGAGCTCAAAAACCATGAAAGGAGAGCCTGGATTGCACACCTTGAGCGTGAATGGGAAACTACCAAACGGCATGTAGGAGCTGCAAGTTTCAAACAGCAAATCTGAATTGGGGGTCTATGGACGATTGTACCGCAAACATGGTGGTGGCCTTCAAATTGGTGACTTTTGATAGAGATTACAGTTACCTGGACGGGTTGTGTACTATAAAACGAGGTCCTAAACTCCGACAGCATTTAGCCCTACATGAGAACAGCGATAGAGGGAATACCAGTAGTGGTTTCCCCCGACAGCTTGCAAAACAGACTTCACATAAACGCGGCGCATAAAGAGGCCGTCCAGCCAAAATAACGTAAGAATACAGTGCGACACTGTCATTATTGCTATTACGCTGTTCATTTAAGGAGGCTCAAGGTGTAGCGCCAGTACAATGAAGAATGTTTTTTTTAAAAAAAAATTGTACTGGCGCTACACCCAGTGCCTCCTTACGCCACGTTTATGTGAAGTCTGTTTTGCAAGCTGTCGGGAAAACCACTATCGGTATGCCCTCCATCGCTGTTCTCATGTAGAGCTAATTGCCGTTGGGGATTAGGTAATCGGGGATGTGACTACCACCGACCTGGGCAAAATATATTTAGTGGACACTTTATGAAAATCATAGCAAGAAAGATATTGACCTAGAAGTAAGTAGAGCGGCATTGTCGATCCCTTTCCGGAGTTTTGGACTTTCCTCAAGCATATGCCCCTTGAACTTTGACCCCCACATCTCCAACGATAAGACTACCAAGCCCGCAACCTGCACTTCTCTGCTAAGCGCACTTACAGCAAGTACAGTGATACACAGACCATTCAACCTGAGCTTCCTCCTGCACTGGCTGCAAGAGGAACACCCCAGTGATTAACTGCACAACAAGAGGAGGTACACGGGAAACAATAACTTTTAAAGCACATTTTAGGTATACAGTTGTGTGCACTCAGATAAATACACTTTTTTTACATTGCACTGTCGATTTTAAATAACCCAACATCCTTTATTCATCGCTGTTTCCTAAAGTTAAGTCTGTATACAAATATAAATGACTATGCAATGTATTTCAAATAATGTATATTCATTTATAAAATATTGGTGTGAAAAAAAAACCATTTCTCTTGTAAACCAGCTTTCAAACAAAATTATACACAAAATCTGCTAAAATGTTTTTGATGCTTTAAGGACTTTTATCATTTTGGTGTCAGCACAATTAGATTACTTATAGAACAATGGCAGAAAATTCCTTCCTTTGTACCTGTAAAATAGCAAGTTATAAATCAGGACTTTATTAGAATTTACGCTTTTGTGGTCCAGAAAAACTACATACAGTGGTGAGGGGTCAGTAATCATGACGAACATTTTACTTTTAATCCTCACTTGGAATGCCAAGTCTAATCATTTGTATGAGTAAAATTAAATGCATGATTTACTTTCAAACCACAGATTCCCCCACGGGATGTAAGCAAGACTCAAGTGGGCCAGTTGTAAGAGAGGCCAAAGTTACACCCAATCCTTCATCATTAAACTTGTGCGTGTATTAAATATTGCACAACTCCCACACAAGGGCACTGCTTTCCAAAACTGGTGATAAAATTGATGTTTTTGTAATTTCTACGTTCCATCACAAACTGCTGGAAGTTCCAAAACTTTCAGATCGCTATGCAGTTTGAGTCACGAGTTATTTTGAAGTTAAGCTGTTACAAATACTACCTGAAACTCTGCTTTCACTATAATTAATGCCGTAGATCCTTCCACTAGGAAAAAGCCTCCGTCACCTAGTACCCGAGGCTGTATTTACCATGTGCGCAAAACAGGTATCTGCCTTGCGCAGCAATATTCAGGGAACAACAACTTAATTTCATTTACAAAACAAATTTTTCAATATTCTTATTTAGCTATAAATATTTTTTTTTAAATGGACGTCAGTAACCCCTCTCAGGGGCGTAACTAGAACTTTGAGAGCCACAGAGCAACATTTTGAAGGGACCCCTGAGTTTTCTAGAGCCCATCCTCAGGGGCGAACACAGGACTTGTAGAGGGGGGTTTCCACATCTTGCCGCCAGTGGGTGTGACCAGCATGCATGGGGGCGTGGCTATAATATTAGACAGTGCTTGGCTGCTCTCCAACTCTTCCTATCCCCATAATATACATGGACAATGCTGCATGCACTACTGTTAGGTGCACGCAACTCTCCCTTTTCAAGCAGAGTCGTGTGAAGCGGGAGCAGGGCCCAGCCACCTCAATTATACAGTGCCCCAGGCAAGGAAGGGGGTTTCCAGGCACTAGGAACCCCCTTCGGTTTGCCTATGATCCTCTTCCCTCCCTTCACTTAACCAGCTGGCCGGCTGCCTCCTCTTCCTCTGTCGCTGTGCTCCAGGGGCTGGCTAGCAAAATTTAAGCTGGGGGGAGCACAGTAGGCCCATCAGCCTATTAGCAACACTTTAAAGAGAAAAAAATTCAGGTGGCCCACTGAGCTGGCCTAAGACAGCTCAGTGGGCAATTGCCCCTGGGGCAATTGCTCCCCTGACCCCCAATCCAGCCAGCCCACGCTATGCTCACTCAGAACATCATTTCATATTCTTGGGAGGGGAACACCATATGGTGTTGGTGGCTCCACATTAAGGAGCTTGTTAGTCTCCCTGCTGGCTGTGGGCACAGATAAACATGGCTGCCAGCTACCCGGGTCCAGGTAACTGATGGGCTAATGCCCCAAGAGTTATGGCCCCGATCACTCTACTTAATGGAGGTGGAGGGTTATAGGAGCCCAATCATTAATCTAGGTCATATTTCTTCACATGGACAAGGAGAAAGTAAATTCGGTCCTGGTGGTACTATGAACAGTGAACATATACCCAACAGGGACACATAACTAATATAGGGCAGCACGGTGATGAGTGTTTAAATACTTACTTGAGGTATCCAACACACATTTTTATCAGTCCCTGACATCGCAGGACTGGAGAAGGAACCCTAAAACATATACATATTTAGGATGAAATAAGTAAATATTTCTAGAACATTACATAACAATACACTATCAAGTTCAACAGCTGGTTTATGTTCTAAGGTCACTTATATTTTCTTTTTGCACAATTACACTTAACTCTTGTTATTTTAACGAGAAGTTGAGAATTCCTCTCATCCAATTAGAAACATTATCTATTTTACTGATAAATGGCTTCCGGGGGGAATGTTGTAGGTGGACAGAGATACCATTCATGGGACCTCCAGCTGGATATAACATTAATCTCCGTGTTATAATACAGTAGCCATCTGAATTCCAGCCACACCTGTGTTGATCCTGCGTTTTACTCAACAGCCACATGTCATCATTCAACATCCTTGTCTCTGTTTCCAAAATATAGGTCAGTAAAGGTCATACACTGGTGGACGGCTGCATATTAAACACTGAAAGCCTAGAAGCTCATTATAATATTTATTGGGAAATGATAGTAAGCAGTATTCCTTCATAAGGATACAGTCGTAGGTACACCTGCATTTTCTTTCCATTAAAATAGGCTGCTAAGTCGAATCTTGTCCCCCGGGCTAAAATTTGCCAGTCCTCCCCTGACACTGACAGAAAGTGGGACCTGTCCATCGAAACATACAGACAGACATAAAAGTGTGTGTTTTTCGCAGCGTCCTAAGTTTGTATAATTATGTGTTTTTTGCGGCTTTATATTTGATGGTAATGGGCTGAGGTGTGTGTTTCAGGATATATCGCTGGAGAGTACTTAGGAATGACTCCTGCCTTTTGAACACACAATCAGAGGATTTGGAATCCTCACAGTTCTGTATTGTGTTCTTTGAAAATTCATTTCTACATACAGAAATAAGACATTGTTCACGCTAAGGAGATATTCCTAGGACTTATTACCGATGTACCTATCTATAAACCTTGCCTTTGAACCATTGTTGTTGTGAAATGGTAAGATGAAAGCCATGCAAATGCAGAAAGATTAAGCATCAATAGAGTAATGAAACTTACTTGAAAAGACACCAAATAGCCCAATATCTTTATTGCAATTTATTCCATTTTTGCACACAAGAGAGACACATAAAAAGTGTGAATTAAGAGCTAATAGTCACACTTCAAATGACATGCTTGTTCCTCATTCAATCAACATTAAAACAAAAACTATATATATATATATATATATATATATATATATATATATATATATATATAAACAAAATAAGATATACAAGTAATGTGAGTATATGTATAAACTCCTGTAAATAATATATGTATAATCTGTGAGTTTTGATGTCATAAATTCAATGCTCAGTAAGGAAATTTGGGTACTATAAAGAATAATGCTTCTTTACTGTAAATTATCACAGATATTAGAAGTCCCCTCGAAATCCATGGCCTGCATGAAAGACTTCCTTGTGACACACACACACACATATATATATATATATATATATATATATATATATATATATAATTTATTTTTTAATTCTTTTTTAAGATCAACAAGATGAGTATATTTCCTTTTGATTTAGTGGACATCATTCCCAACTTAGAAAAATGTGAAAGCGTTGATCCACTTTCAACAGAGAGCAAAATGCAATTGAGGCAGCACTTGTCATTGGCGCTATCAAGCCTCACTAACCCCTGTGGGTGTCCGTAACACTAAGGACTAGATTTACTAAACTGCGGGTTTGAAAAAGTAGAGATGTTGCCTATAGCAACCAATCAGATTGCAGCTTTCATTTATTTAGTGCACTCAACAAAAAGACAGCTAGGATCTGATTGGTTGCTATAGGCAACATCTCCACTTTTTCAAACCCGGGGTTTAGTAAATATACCCCTAAGGCTCTACACCAGAGACGTAGGCACCTGACTTGACTAAGGAAGATTACCTTGCTTGTACACAGCGCCTCCACCATTTTTCCAGTTCATGATGATCTCCTGGGATACATTACATGTACTCCTAAAACTTTTACTTTTTACTCAATTAAATGTTTTATTGTTTTAACTTGAATGGAACATTTATATAAGAACACAGGTATACGGTTACTTCAAGTAACTAATCTACAGAAATAAAAAGCTGTAAAAAGACCAATATGCAAGAACATTTTCTCCATAATTTAAGTCATTTAGTGCACAATAACATGACATATTCTCTATTGTCGATTACATTACACTTTGTACAAGTATACTGTTATGTTGCATACAGTTTATTTTACTAAACAGAACCTGCCACAGGAGGCCTGGGAGCTGTTATGTGAGAAGGCAGCATCCGAGAGTGAGTAAAGTGCCAGATAAGGGACAGTCTTCTAGCAGAGTTCTTGCATTTCTATACATGGCACATTCATCATCATCATCATCATCATCATCATTTATTTATATAGCGCCAGCAAATTCCGTAGTGCTTTACAATTGGGAACAAACATTAATAAGACAATACTGGGTAATACATACAGACATAGAGGTAAGAGGGCCCTGCTTGCAAGCTTACAATCTTTGGGACATTGGGAGTTTGAAACACAAGGGCACGTGCTACATTATATTGCACACTGGACCAGCTAGAATGCAAAGGTAAAAGTATTGAGTGGGCTGTGTGTGTACCAATGTTGGTCAGAAGTTTGTTGTCTTGCGTTAGCTGTGTAGAGGATGGTAATAGGGTAACCTAGGGAGATTAAAATGGTGATTGAGGAATATGATAAGCTTGTCTGAAGAGGTGGGTTTTGAGAGAATGCTTGAAGGTTTGGAGACTAGAGGGAAGTCTTATTGTGCGAGGGAGGGAATCCACAAAGTGGGTGCAGCCCAAAAAAAAAAGTCCTGTAACCGCGAATGGGAGGATGTGTTGAGAGTGGAAGAGAGACGCAGATCTTGTGCAGAACGGAGGTGTCGAGTAGGGAGATATTTTGAGACAAGTGAGGAGATGTCGGTGCAATTTTGTTGACAGCCTTGTATGTTAGTAGAAGAATTTTATATTGGATTTATTGAAATACAGACAGCCAATGTAGAGACTGACAGAGTGGCTCAGAAGAGGAAGAACGGTTTGCAAGGAAAATCAATCTAGCCGCTGTGTGCATAATAGATTGTAGGGGTTCAAGTCTGACTTTGGGATGACCAGTAAATAGGAATTACAATAGTCTATGCGGGAGATGATGAGTGCATGAATTAAGGTTTTTAAGGTTTTCTTGCTCACTCTTTCTCTCTCTCTATCTCAGTCCATCTCCCTTGCTCATTCTCTCTCTCGCTCATTCTCTCTCATTTCCTCTCTTTCTCTCTCATTCTGTCCCTCTCATTTCTTCTCTTTCTCTCTCATTCTCTCTCTCTTACTCATTCTATCTCTTGCTCATTCTCTCTCTTACTCATTCTCTCTCTTTCTCTCACAATTCACTACAGGCTAGGTCTAAAAGTATTCTCTAGCATTAAAGACAATAAAAATCTCTTTAAAGTACAGAAACAACTGATGTGACGTTCTTGTTAGAATTGCTGTCCCACAGCACTGGAAACCTGGGCTCAATTCCGACCAGCAGGCACCATCCACATGGAGTTTACATGTTCTCCTGGAAAAAAACATGCAAGTAGGTTACTATTTCTTTTCTGAAGTTGTCTTAGTTGATGTCTATCATAGAGAATTTAGAGTTTAAGTTCAGTAGGTCAGGGAATTGTATGAATAAACACTGTACAGCATATGTGCTTTGTGCTTCCCAGAATACCTTGCCATTTCCGTTTTGAGCACATTTCACTGTGCTGAGCGCTGCACTCAGAGGGGACTGATTTGTAATTTTCCCCACTGCACAGGATGTCATTTTTTGCTGCTTTCTGTCTATATAGGGCGGGGTCATCATTTCAGGATGGGGGGGGGGTCAAACATGTAGCCCCAATTCTTCATTTACTAAGATTTGTTTGCTTCCAAAGGGGAAGACAAACAGATGCCTTTGAAGATCGCCTGTTTCTCCTATATAAACACGTGATCGTCCTGAGTATGCATAATATTGTGTATATCTTTGAAGGAGTGGAAATATGAAGAGAACGCTAAAGGGGGAAGAATGAGGAAAGGGGGGTGAAAGCTAAAGGTAAAGGTATGCTGGCATGCTAATCTGTTTTATTACCATTATACTGCCCTTGTTTCCTTGTTTTCAATAGCAATCTAAGTTCAACAAAAAAATTAAATAAATAAATATATATATATATATATATATATATATATATATATATATATATATATATATTTATTTGTCGAACTAAGACTGTCATTGAAAACAAGTGCAGTATAATGGTAATAACACAGATTAGCATACCTCTACATATATATATGTATATATATATATATATATATATATATATATATATATATATATATATATATATAGTAGACACCAAAGCACACTTGCTCTGTATGTCTATACATTTAAGTGAACTGTCATAGTTATTTTGTATAACAGTTAAGGACCTGATTCATTATGAAAGGCAAAGCAAAAAAATGAGCAATTTTGCACCTTGGCAAAACTATGTTGCATTGGAGGTGGAGGTAAATTTAAAACGTGGAGACAGATTTATAGTTGGGGTAGGGCATGTCCTAGATCAACTTTAAACTTCAGTGTAAAAATAAAGTTATTCAGTATTTCTGTGCTACATGGCAAAACAACCAGTATTTAACTTATGTGCAAAATAATAAACTATTATGCACCTCTTGTATTGTAACATGGTTTTGTCCAGGAGAAAACATTTTGCATTACTTTCCTTGATGAATCAAACCCTAAGTGTTTATTTATTTCATGTGTAGTAGTCATAGTTCTTATGTGGTGTTTATGTTCATTTTTTAGATTTTTTAAAAACCTTCGCCATGCGCTCCTCTTATTATAGTCCACAAGGACAGGAGATAATATAAACCATATAGTACGAATTAAATTACAAGTAATTCTACCTTTGATCTTGTATTTGAGTCCCGTAATATGTCCATAATATATTCCCCAATGGCTGTGGGGCATATCCATACTCCATCCCATACAACTAGCCCATAATCCCTGTTTTTTTTATCTGTGATGTGCAGCTTTCAGTTAGTAAAGGTTAATATTATATAACAAATGTAAGTCGCTATGAACTACCCATTAACTGCATTTGATGACTCTTCTGCAGGGTTTTAAAATAAGTGTTTTCATTTTCTGAGTTTCGTTCCGCTTTAATTTAAGTAGATATATTATAGAAATGTAACTAAATCCGTGCTATTTTTTCTCAATAGAAATAGAGAGAGACTTTAAAAAAAAAAAAACGCAACTTTAGAAGAGTGACAAAAGAACAATACGACCAATTTAAAATGCTATTAAAAATGTATTTCACTGTCCCTCCTAGCAGTGAGTGGTATCGGTCAATCAGTAGGGTGCACTATGAATATCTCAGATGACCTGGGTTTTGGAGACTGTAAACATACATGTCTCAGACTGGCAAATAAAGGTTCTGACTGTTAATTGGATCTGTGTGTACATGTCTCAGTGTATTTAAATGAAAACATAACCCTTAAATGGTCTTTAATACGTCTTTCCTGAAGCTCGCGGCTTTCTAACAATGCGTTTTGTCTCTGCAAAAAAAAAAGTTTGAGTTACACTTCATTGTTTTGCCTGACAGGCCTGCTAGCCACAAAAATTCACACATTGAAACTATTTAAAAGCGAGCTGGTTTAGAGTTTAATTTCTCATTTACAGTTTTTGTTTCATCTTTTGGTAAATTGCGCAGCTAAATCTTACGAGTTAAAGAAAAGAAAACCTTAAAAAAAAAAAAAAAAAAAGTGAACAATCCATTCAAAATTTAAAGGAGATTGGTCATATCATAGTCAGCTCAGGCCATTGGTAGGAGCTATTGATTGTTCCTTGATGGTGACACTTAGCACAGTAGACCAGATACATTCCTTGGGCTTACACAGATTCGAGCAAACAATCAGCCAGCGTATAGTGGTAAAGTTTTGTACACAAGATCAAACGAGTTTAAAATCTGGGATGGTTTAGCAGCAAAATTAAAACACCACTGTTAGGAAAATAGGGATAGAAACATCTGCAATTGTTTGATACAATCACCAATGTTCTATTGTTTTAGTCTTTTGGAAGTATTTATAATTCCGTCATGGAGGGGGGACATAAAATGGAAGCAATACGAAACACATTCTACTTATTATTTTACAGTGTGGTACAATTGGTCAAATGGATTAACAAGATATTTTTAACAAAGTAAACATAAAAGACATATATGAATGTACACGAATGTACACCCGCTTGTTCATTTGCCGCTTTGTGACGTCATTTGCCATAAGTGCACATCCTTCTTATGGGAAGTGCATTGATCTGTGAGTCACAAAGGTAACAGTTGTAGTTGGTGCAACATGTTACATATTTTAATAGGAGGAGCTGGGTACAAAAGACATAATTGTTGCACGTGCCCAAAAGTGGTCAGAATTGGTAGTCATCCTATTCTTTCAACGGGACAGCTTGATTATCATTATCATCATCATCATCATCATCAACATTTATTTATATAGCATCAGCAGATTCCGTAGCGCTTTACAATTAAGAACAAACAGTAATAAAACAAAACTGGGGTAATACGTACATACGAAGAGATAAGAGGGCCCTGCTCGCAAGCTTACAATCTATGGGACAATGGTTTGATACAGAAGGGTAAGTGCTACAT
Source organism: Mixophyes fleayi (assembly GCF_038048845.1). NCBI lineage: Eukaryota > Metazoa > Chordata > Amphibia > Anura > Limnodynastidae > Mixophyes > Mixophyes fleayi. Next base: position 138,736,594 of record NC_134408.1, read on the forward strand.
CATATTGAATATTTGTTCAGCTAGAATGCAAAGGTTACAAAGTATTTAGTGGGCTGTGTGCTCAGTCACACAACTATGTTGGTCAGAATGTTGTTGTCTTGTGTTAGCTGTGTAGAGGATGGTAATAGGGTAACCTAGGGAGATTAAGAGGGTGGTAAAGGAATACTATAAACTTGTCTGAAGAGGTGGGTTTTCAGAAAATGCTAGAAGGTTTGAAGACTAGAGGAAAGTCTTGTGGTGCGAGGAAGGGAATTCCATAAAAGAGGAGAGTGTCAAAAGAGATTCACATTACTGGGATATCAAATAATGTGACACCAGAATCACGTGTGTCACAGGTATCAAGGTGTAGAACATGCATAATAACCTCAAACCCGGTTTTATTGCATTCACCTCCTCTTTTAGTCATACCTCTGTGTGTGTCCTACCTACCCCTATTGACTGGCCATAAGATAAGGTGAGAATCTTTTTTTATCAGTCACTAGAATTGTAGAGATGCGGAAGTGAGGTTCTCACCATCGGATGCCCAGAATCTCTCCCCTCCTACCCTAATGCCTCCACTCCTCTACTCCTAGTTTATCCAATGCAGGAGGAAGCGCAGAGTGATACACAAATGCTGTCCATTTTCATCTGCAGTAAATTATCAGAAGTACACTGAGTGACAATAGGAGCAGGCACAATGTCTGCACATATGTTACTCTCCTTTATGGCTAGAACTCCTTATGTCCAAGTCTTTCCTCCAGCACTGAAGAGGGAGTTGCTCACTTACAGCAACAGTGGAGTTGGCAGAGGGGAAGGGAATATCATCTTGTCGCGTACCCTGTCTACACCATACTTACAGTGGACATCCTGGGAATGGGTGGATGTCGTGGGGGTGGTGATGGTGGGGGCAGAGGATGGCAGTGAGACAGCAACTCAAATGGCATAAGTGGCTGGACTATTTGTCACATAGACTTCACTCCATAAATACTTAATTCTAACATGTGTGGCATTTAATTCACACTGGAAAAATGGAAAAGTGGAAATATGAGACAATCCCTAAGAGTGAACAGAGCTCAAACTGACCTTAAATTAGGTTTGAAGTGATATCCTGGTTAAACACACTTCACACACAACACTTAGAATTATTATTATTATTATTAATTTTTATTTATAGGGCGCCACTAGGTATCCGTAGCACCGTACAGGGACAGACAGAAACACGATACAGGGTGAGACAGCACGGTACAGTTAACAAAAAGCACAGTAACTCAGAAGCTCAATGTACAGCTAGATGAGAGGCGAGAGCCCCCAGCGGGGTAGAGAGGGGGGTAGAAGGGCAGGAGGACCTCACGGAAGAGACATGGAGCTGGAGAGCAGAGTTAAGGTGGTGGAGAACAGGAGGAGAGGAGGCCCTGCTCGAAGGAGCGTACAATCTTAGAAGAGAAGTTCTTAACCTGTGGACACAAATATTCATCATAATGCTAATTATTATTATTATAATCATTATTATTTGTAAGGAGCACCAAAGTTCTGTAACAGTGAGGAAAGTAGGACATACATAAAATAGGAACATATAAGATAGACAAAACAAATGCAGACATGAAAACAAAGGGTAGGGAGGGAACTGCTCACAAGACAGCTGACATTGAAATTACGGGTTCTAATATCTTCTTCTTCTAACGATATTGTAATAAGTTTCTGTATAAGCAAGTAGCTTCCTAGCAATTATAGTTTAATAAAAAAAATAATATCTTAAGTACTAAACATACATTTCTACTAAATGGTTTCAGTGTTATCTCCCAGGCTTAATATGGGACAGATATGTCACACAGAGAACTGTGTAGAAAAGATGGTATTGCTCCTATCAACCAATCAGAATTTACCATTTATAATAATGTAAAATAGTGCAGTTTAGGAACTGAAAGAAAACGTTTGTTTGGTTGCTATGGGTTACCATTTCTGCAAAGTGCAAAAGTTTTCAGAATTGTTGTCCAGCATGTGACGTGTTTACATGTTAAACTCCAGGGGGTAAATGTATCAAGCTGAGAGTTTTCCGGGGGGTTTGAAAAGTGGAGATGTTGCCTATAGCAACCAATCAGATTCTAGCTATCATTTTGCAGAATGTACTAAATAAATGATAGCTAGAATCTGATTGGTTTTTCAAACCCGCCGGAAAACTCTCAGCTTGATACATTTACCCCCAGATCACAACTGACCATAAATTATTTCCAAAATTTAGAAATGTAATTGATTAAAGTGCTAGTCCTCAAATGCTAGTCAGTAAGGCTTCAAATGGACCAGTTAGTATCACCAAATTGTAATATTTGAGTATATTTATCTTATATCTAGGATATATATTTATATCTGCCTTAAAACAAACAGCTATTTTGGTAAAAAGAAAAAAATCTATAGATTAATTACATAACTCAAAGTGTGTAAAAGTTCTTATTACTTTTTAATTTATGTAAATTGACAGGTTTTACATCGTGATTTTTTTATCTGCACTTTCTTTACTTACTATTCTCTAAGACAAATGTCGACAATCCACAAGAATTTTGATTTGAACTGTTTTCTAGGCTAAAAACCTGAATACAAATAACCAAACCTTTGATTTGCTAAAAGGTATCACTCTTCAAAAAAAAAAAAATATTAACCTAAAGTACATATAAATTGTAAACGTGATGTTTACAACTTGTGTGATATAAAAGTGATCAATAGTGTATGAAATAAACTACAAAGTGTTCTGCTTTCCCAAGGTAGTTAACAAAAAAAAAAATGGCTCGGAAAATTCTCCACCCCAAACAAGACAGAATATTGACTAAACTTCTCATGAATGTTAAACATATCATTAGTGTAAATCTAAGTAACGAAGAACAAAGCGCTAGTTTGGTGCCTCAATACACTTCAGATCTTTTTTTTCTGTCTTCCTCCCTTGGAACTGCCATTCTGATATCACAGAATAATGCTCTAGTGTTTACTAGAGTCAGTGGAACAAAATCCGTATTGAATAAATATGTGTGAAAATGCTTCAATCACAAAACAACTCCACAGGAGTCACCTGCTTGACTGTCCCCCCTCCATCCAGTGTTTGGAACTCTGCGAGAAGTTTCCTGTCACGGCAACGATCCTTTACTGGAGATTTCCTGAGCCGGCCGTGCAAAAGCGCTCTGATCAGACAATATTTGAATTTTGGCACGGAGAGGAATATTGCAATGTGTGCAAAAGAGAAAAGACCTGTTATGTGCTGTCTCTGTTCATCTTTTGTCTTCGGTGACAGATTGCCATTGTATTTTCATGCTGTTGCCTCTGGTGTTCCAAACACCTAGGTACATGCAAATGATCAGTAAATAAAAATAATGATTTGATTGTGTGCAGATGCAGTATACAAGTTCACATGCTGATGTACACCATATGTCACAGCTATAATCCATTCACTTCAACTGAAAAGGTATTATAGCAATCCCTTTAATTAGTAATAATTAATGGACCAGGTGAGCTAAGAGTTTTTATTAAAAAAAAATGCTCCATCCATTACCTATCATTTCGGTGCTTTTTGTCTTCAGTGATTGTCATGTTTTCTACCATGGAATAGTTTCACAAAGTGCCGGAGTCTATTAACTGTCTTCCTGTCAAGGGGTGGGATATATTAGGTAACAAGTGAGAAGTCATTTCTTGAAGTTGATGTGTTATAAGCAGGAAAAACGGGCGAGCCTAAGGATCTGAGCGACTTTGGAAAAAGGCCAAATTCTGATGGCTCGATGATTGGGCAGAGCATCTCCAAAATGGCAGGTCTTGTGGGGTGTTCCCGTTATGCAGTGGTTAGTAGCTACCAAAAGTGGTCCAAGGAAGGACGACCGGTGAACCGGCAGCAAGGTCATGGGCGCCTAAGGCTCATTGATGCGCGTGGGAGTTGAAGGCTGGCGGCCCGTCTGGTCCAATACCACAGAAGAGCTACTGTAACACAAATTGCTGAAAAAGTTAATGCTGGGTATGATAGAAAGATGTCAGAACACACAGTGCATCGCAGCTTGCTGCATAGTAGCAGACCGGTCAGAGCGCCTACAATGGACATGTGAGCGCCACGACTGGACCATGGAGCAATGGAAGAAGGTGGCCTGGTCTAATGAATCACATTTTATTTCACATCATGTGCACGGCTGGATGCATTGTTTACCTGGGTAAGAGATGGTACCAGGATGCACTATGGGAAGAAGGCAAGACGGTGGATGCTCTGGGCAATGTTCTTTTGGGAAACCTTGGGTCCTGGCATTCATATGGATGTTACTTTACCACGTACCTAAACATTGTTGCAGACCAAGTACACCCTTTTATGGCAACAGTATTCTCTAATGGCCGTGTCCTCTTTCAGCAGGATAATGCGCCCTGCCACACCGCAAAAATTGCTCAGGAATGGTTTGAGGAATATGACAACGAGTTTAAGGTGTTGACTTGGCCTCCAAATTCCCCAGATCTCAATCTGATCGAGCATTTGTGGGATGTGCTGGTAAAACAAGTCCGAGCCATGGAGGCCCCACCTCGGAACTTACAGGACTTAAAGGATCTGCTGCTAACGTCTTGGTGCCAGATACCACAGGACACCTTCGGAGGTCTTGTGGACTCTATGCCTCGACGGGTCAGAGCAGTGTTGGCGGCACGAGGGAGACCTACACAATATTAGGCAGGTGGTTTTAATGGTGTGGCTTTATTACAGCCAAGTTTGAAACTTGAATGATTTCATTTTAAGGGTTTAAAGCCACTTTCACACATGAGCATTTCAAATGCATTATTATTACATGTTAATGTAATGTAAAGGGCATTGCTTTTAATATGCGCCTTGAGATGCGTTTACAAATCTGTTCAATCTGCGTTTTTTTAAACATGCGCGACAAAACAGCATGCTGCACCTTGTTCAAACCAAACACACGTGGGAGCGCATATGTGATAGCTTCTTAACCGCATCTGGTTGAATGTACAATGCGCTACCATTGAGATAAATATTTTCAACTGCTTTTGATGCGAGTCGGACGCACTGGAATGGAACAAGAAGCGTTTAAATGCTGAACAGTAACGACACTTAGAACCTAGTATAAGGGTACATGTATACAGGGTGGCCCGTAGCTCTGAGCCGTGTTCTGTTTCCTTGTGTTAAGTGGAACAGAATGCAGCTTATACAGGACTAAAATGGGCTCAATAGGTTTATTGGCTTATTCAGTACTATCCAATTTTGACACCCTAATAAATGTACGAAAAGTGCATTAAAAAAAGGACAAATTAGAGTCAATGCTGCCGTTCTCACCACTTCGTTATAAAATGTTAACACCAACTCATCCTAATTCTCTTGTGCTAACACATGATATTAGTACAATAGATTGTAGAGCACATTGAACTTCTCATTTCAGTTAGAAGCAGCATAACGATAAAGGACCTGAGTCATTAAAGAGAGCAAGGCAAAAAAAAGGAGTAACTTTGAACCTTGGCAAAACAATGTTACAATGCAAGGGGTGCAAATTAGTTTATTATTTTGCACATTGAGAAAATACTGGCCGCTTTTTTGTCACCTAGCCCACAAATACTTTATTTTTTTAAACTTTATTTTTACACTGAAATTTAAAGTTGATCCAGGGCATCCCCTACTGGAACTATAAATCTGTCCGCACATTTTAAATTTACCTCCTCCTCCAATGCAACATAGTTTTGCCCAGGTGCAAAGTTACTCATTTTTGTTTTTTTTTGCTTTGCAGTCCTTAACGACTCGAGCCCCCAAAAAAATAAAAGAATTGTAGCATTACTTTAAAACCAACGTATGTCAACGGTATTCTCTAACAAGTTCACTACTACATTCGTAAGCAATAAAAAAAATCTAACTGACAACATTTCTTCCTATAGATAATATATATAATGCATTACTATAATTGCTTGCCTCTTGGAGTGCATAAATATGGTTAAATAACTTTCATTATTAATAATTAAAATAACTTTTAATTATTTTTTGTTTTGTTTTGTAAACTATTGTTACTCCCAAACTCAGAAAACTATAGTTATGAAGATCTACACGTATGAGTCTACTCAGATAAGCCACTTCCAGGTCACAGATATGACAGTTTATACTAGAGATGGGCGGGTCCGGTTCTCCGAGAACCGAACCCACCCGAACTTTGGGTATCCGAGTACCGAGCTGAGCAGCTCGGTACTCTCCCGCCCATTCCGAATCCAAATCGAGGCCGAACGTCATTGTGACGTCGTCGGATCTCGGGACTCGGTTCTCGCGATACTTCAACTTTATAAATACACGCCTCCACAGCAATCCATCGCCATTTGACAGAGGGAGAGAGCAGGGTGTAGTCATAGGCTAATTAGAGCAGGGACAGAGAATACCATATTGTTCTTGCAATTGCTCTAACCAAAATCGCTAGTGCAGAGAGGAGGATAGAGGTTTATTATTTTTTCTTCATATTTGGCACTCCCCAGCGCTTTTGGGGTGTCCCCCATAATTGTGCATTAATATTTCTGGCTGTCAAAAGTCATATCTGTCAGCAGTATCTACTAAATAATTTGTAGCACACCTCAGTGTTTTTGGGGTGTCCTCCCTAATTGTGCATTAATATTTCTGGCTGTCAAAAGTCATATCTGTCAGCAGTATCTACTCAATAATTTTTAGCACTCCTCAGTGTTTTTGGGGTGTCCTCCCTAATTGTGCATTAATATTTCTGGCTGTCAAAAGTCATATCTGTCAGCAGTATCTACTCAATAATTTTTAGCACTCCTCAGTGTTTTTGGGGTGTCCTCCCTAATTGTGCATTAATATTTCTGGCTGTCAAAAGTCATATCTGTCAGCAGTATCTACTAAATAATTTGTAGCACACCTCAGTGTTTTTGGGGTGTCCTCCCTAATTGTGCATTAATATTTCTGGCTGTAAAAAGTCATATCTGTCAGCAGTATCTACTCAATAATTTTTAGCACTCCTCAGTGTTTTTGGGGTGTCCTCCCTAATTGTGCATTAATATTTCTGGCTGTCAAAAGTCATATCTGTCAGCAGTATCTACTCAATAATTTTTAGCACTCCTCAGTGTTTTTGGGGTGTCCTCCCTAATTGTGCATTAATATTTCTGGCTGTCAAAAGTCATATCTGTCAGCAGTATCTACTCAATAATTTTTAGCACTCCTCAGTGTTTTTGGGGTGTCCTCCCTAATTGTGCATTAATATTTCTGGCTGTCAAAAGTCATATCTGTCAGCAGTATCTACTCAATAATTTTTAGCACTCCTCAGTGTTTTTGGGGTGTCCTCCCTAATTGTGCATTAATATTTCTGGCTGTCAAAAGTCATATCTGTCAGCAGTATCTACTAAATAATTTGTAGCACACCTCAGTGTTTTTGGGGTGTCCTCCCTAATTGTGCATTAATATTTCTGGCTGTCAAAAGTCATATCTGTCAGCAGTATCTACTCAATAATTTTTAGCACTCCTCAGTGTTTTTGGGGTGTCCTCCCTAATTGTGCATTAATATTTCTGGCTGTCAAAAGTCATATCTGTCAGCAGTATCTACTCAATAATTTTTAGCACTCCTCAGTGTTTTTGGGGTGTCCTCCCTAATTGTGCATTAATATTTCTGGCTGTCAAAAGTCATATCTGTCAGCAGTATCTACTCAATAATTTTTAGCACTCCTCAGTGTTTTTGGGGTGTCCTCCCTAATTGTGCATTAATATTTCTGGCTGTCAAAAGTCATATCTGTCAGCAGTATCTACTCAATAATTTGTAGCACACCTCAGTGTTTTTGGGGTGTCCTCCCTAATTGTGCATTAATATTTCTGGCTGTCAAAAGTCATATCTGTCAGCAGTATCTACTCAATAATTTTTAGCACTCCTCAGTGTTTTTGGGGTGTCCTCCCTAATTGTGCATTAATATTTCTGGCTGTCAAAAGTCATATCTGTCAGCAGTATCTACTCAATAATTTTTAGCACTCCTCAGTGTTTTTGGGGTGTCCTCCCTAATTGTGCATTAATATTTCTGGCTGTCAAAAGTCATATCTGTCAGCAGTATCTACTCAATAATTTTTAGCACTCCTCAGTGTTTTTGGGGTGTCCTCCCTAATTGTGCATTAATATTTCTGGCTGTCAAAAGTCATATCTGTCAGCAGTATCTACTCAATAATTTTTAGCACTCCTCAGTGTTTTTGGGGTGTCCTCCCTAATTGTGCATTAATATTTCTGGCTGTCAAAAGTCATATCTGTCAGCAGTATCTACTAAATAATTTGTAGCACACCTCAGTGTTTTTGGGGTGTCCTCCCTAATTGTGCATTAATATTTCTGGCTGTCAAAAGTCATATCTGTCAGCAGTATCTACTCAATAATTTTTAGCACTCCTCAGTGTTTTTGGGGTGTCCTCCCTAATTGTGCATTAATATTTCTGGCTGTCAAAAGTCATATCTGTCAGCAGTATCTACTCAATAATTTTTAGCACTCCTCAGTGTTTTTGGGGTGTCCTCCCTAATTGTGCATTAATATTTCTGGCTGTCAAAAGTCATATCTGTCAGCAGTATCTACTCAATAATTTTTAGCACTCCTCAGTGTTTTTGGGGTGTCCTCCCTAATTGTGCATTAATATTTCTGGCTGTCAAAAGTCATATCTGTCAGCAGTATCTACTCAATAATTTGTAGCACACCTCAGTGTTTTTGGGGTGTCCTCCCTAATTGTGCATTAATATTTCTGGCTGTCAAAAGTCATATCTGTCAGCAGTATCTACTCAATAATTTTTAGCACTCCTCAGTGTTTTTGGGGTGTCCTCCCTAATTGTGCATTAATATTTCTGGCTGTCAAAAGTCATATCTGTCAGCAGTATCTACTCAATAATTTTTAGCACTCCTCAGTGTTTTTGGGGTGTCCTCCCTAATTGTGCATTAATATTTCTGGCTGTCAAAAGTCATATCTGTCAGCAGTATCTACTCAATAATTTTTAGCACTCCTCAGTGTTTTTGGGGTGTCCTCCCTAATTGTGCATTAATATTTCTGGCTGTCAAAAGTCATATCTGTCAGCAGTATCTACTCAATAATTTTTAGCACTCCTCAGTGTTTTTGGGGTGTCCTCCCTAATTGTGCATTAATATTTCTGGCTGTCAAAAGTCATATCTGTCAGCAGTATCTACTCAATAATTTGTAGCACACCTCAGTGTTTTTGGGGTGTCCTCCCTAATTGTGCATTAATATTTCTGGCTGTCAAAAGTCATATCTGTCAGCAGTATCTACTCAATAATTTTTAGCACTCCTCAGTGTTTTTGGGGTGTCCTCCCTAATTGTGCATTAATATTTCTGGCTGTCAAAAGTCATATCTGTCAGCAGTATCTACTCAATAATTTTTAGCACTCCTCAGTGTTTTTGGGGTGTCCTCCCTAATTGTGCATTAATATTTCTGGCTGTCAAAAGTCATATCTGTCAGCAGTATCTACTCAATAATTTTTAGCACTCCTCAGTGTTTTTGGGGTGTCCTCCCTAATTGTGCATTAATATTTCTGGCTGTCAAAAGTCATATCTGTCAGCAGTATCTACTCAATAATTTTTAGCACTCCTCAGTGGTTTGCGCTCAGAATGGATTCAAAGCAGTCCACATATGATCTAAATGAGCAACCAGGTTCTGTCACCAGTCCTGATGTTAGTGTTCCCAGTACGTCATCTGGCCAAGGCGATGTCAAACAACAGAGTGTTTTCAAATTAGTGCAAAAAACAAAAACCAAAAAAAAATTTACTGTATTGAAGCGAAAAAGAAGTGTAACTGAGCAAAAGTTAAGTGACGATAAAAAAAAAATTGCAAGCATGCCATTCTACACACGCAGTGGCAAAGAGAGAATGAGGCCTTAACCTTTGGCTATTAGTGGCAGATCCCAAAAAGTTACCCAGGCTACAATTGGTGCACAACTACTGTTACGCGTCAAAGCTGAGCTGCAAGATACCAGTGAGGCATTACAGGAGAATATTTGCTCTGATTCACAAATGACAACAATCCCTGTGGAGAGTCCATCCAACAGTGGGATGTCTAATCGTGAGCATTCTGCTGATGTGTGCCTTAATAGCCCGAGTGTAGCCGGTGATACCCAAATTGAGGATGCCACTTTGGAATTAGAAGAGGATGAGGGGGAGATTTGTGTAGGCGACGAGGGCGCTAATGAGGATGTTGATGAGGATGAGGTTGTTTGTGTAAGTCCTGCACCAGTGGCAGCAGTTCTGGCACGTGACAAGAAAAAGGCCATTGTCATGCCTGGGCATAAAACAAAAAAATCCACTTCTTATGTGTGGAATTATTTCTACCCAAATCCAGACAACAATTGTATAGCCATTTGTAGTGTATGTGAAGCCACAGTCAGTCGAGGGAGGGACCTTAACCATCTTGGAACCTCGTCTATGTTACGCCATTTAACGAGAGTTCATGGCAAAGTGTTGGGAAAAGCTGAAAGTTCTTCCCAAAAGAATACAAGCACTCCCTCATCAGCTAAGACCCTCCGCTCACCGACATACCGACGGCTACAAAATACACCCACCACACCATCCTCATCAATATCCTCAGTAGCGCTCGGAGTTAGCCCGGCATCCCACTTAAGGCTGGATGACTCCGGCACTATTATTGATTCCTCTGAAGAAAGCGTTAGTCCTGCTGCTGCTGTTGCTGCTGCTGGGGGTGAATCGTCATCCCAGAGGCAGGTGAATAAAATGAGCAGTCCTACATTTCAGCAATTAACTGTGAAACAATCATTTGCGAGGGGAAGCAAATATGACAGCAGTCACCCAGTCGCCAAGCGAATCACAGACGCCATGGCTGCAATGTTAGTGTTAGATCTGCGTCCAATCTCCACAATAAACGCAGCTGGTTTTTCACAGTTAATTGAGGTTTTGTGTCCGCGTTACAGAATTCCATCGCGACACCATTTCTCCCGTAAAGCTATTCCACAACTATACCAAAAAGTGTGTAAAAATGTAGAGATTGCGCTGAAAAATGCCATTCTGCCCACTGTTCACTTAACCACAGATATGTGGACAAGTGGAAGTGGCCAAACCAAAGACTATATGACTGTGACAGCCCACTGGGTTGGTCATTCACCTTCACCAGCAGGAACAGCAGCAGCATGTACACCACTACGTAACATTTGTCACAGGCAGGCCACTCTTTGTATCACCGGCTTCACTAACAGGCATACGGCTGACAATTTGTTACGCAAACTGAGAGATGTGATTGATGCATGGCTTATACCACTCGGACTCTCCCCAGGGTATGTCATTTCAGATAACGCCAACAATATAGTGCGAGCATTACAGCTGGGTGATTTCCAACATATTCCCTGTTTTGCTCACACCATCAACTTGGTGGTGCAGAGCTTCCTACGAAATAACCGTGAGGTGCAGGAGATGCTTTCGGTGGCCCGTAAAATTTCAGGCCATTTCAGGCATTCAGCCACAGCATGTAGGAGATTACAGCAGCTCCAAGAGCAGTTTAACTTGCCCTGCCACCAACTTAAGCAAGAGGTGGTAACTCGGTGGAATTCCACCCTGTACATGCTTCAGAGGATGGAGGAACAGCGCAAAGCCATCCAAGCATATTGCACAAGTCATGACATTGGGAAAGGAGGGGGGATGTATTTCACTCTTGCACAGTGGGGAATCCTTTCAGTGCTGTGCAAGGTGCTGAAACCATTTGAAGTTGTGACATGTGAGGTCAGTGCAGACTCTGCTAGTTTGAGCCAAGTCATTCCTTTAATTAGACTATTGGAAAAGCAGCTTGAGAAAATGAAGGAGGAGCTGAAAGCAAGCAATTCAGCAAAGTATGTTGGCCTTGTCGATCAAGTACTTAATTCGCTTCACAATGATCCTCGAGTTATTAAGATCTTGAACTCGGATCAGTACGTTTTGGCCACTGTGCTTGATCCAAGGTTTAAAACCTACATTGAGTCTTTACTTGTAAATGAGCGAGATGTGAACTTTTGCAAGGAGCTATTGCTCAGCAAGTTGGCCGCTGAACTGGGCCTCGGCTTGACGACGTGTCCTCCTTCACTTTCTCAAGCTGTTGCTCGTAAAAAATTAAATTTCCAAAAAAGAAGCAGGGAAGACACAGGGGGCAGACGAGAACAATTTAACATCTGGGCTGGTTTGAAGGATTTTTCAAAAAAATGTGTCACTTTGCCCATAAGTCCATCCAATATGAGTATAAACATGCAAAGGATGGTGGAGGATTACTTTCAAGAGGTAGTTGATATGGAAATGTCAGACAGTCCCTTTCCTTACTGGGAAGAAAAGCAGGCCATTTGGAAACCCATGTACAAACTTGCTTTGCAATACCTAAGCTGCCCACCCTCCAGTGTGTACTCTGAACGAGTGTTCAGCACAGCAGGGAACTTAGTCAGTGATCGCCGTAGAAGGTTACTTCCCAAAAATGTGGAGAAAATGATGTTTATAAAAATGAACTACATCTTCCACGAGGAAGGCCTTCACCATCCAAGACATCCAAGCACTGACTGTTCTCTAATGGCGGATTCAAGCGGCGATGAATTGATAGTCTGTGATGATGACGTACACACTGATGAGGGTGAGGATGAAGCTGAAGATGATGCCGATAACATCTTTTTAAAACTTTCTATGTAAGTGTAGGGTGCAATCTACCCCCAAAGAGGAAAGGGACTTGTGGCATTTCCATATCACATACCATCTTGAAAGGCTGCTGTTAGGGCAATTTATCCTTAAGGGTAGGGTGTCATAGACAGAGTGACCCTAAACTGGCTTTGTCCATTTTTCATAATATTGTACAGTCTATAATGGCTGAATTTTTTAGTATTTTATACAAGTGGAGGGGGGCCTAGAGAGACAGAAACCAAACTGGCTTTCTCCATGTCAATTAATATTGTACAGTCTATAATGGCTGAATTTTTTGGTATTTTATACAAGTGGAGGGGGGCCTAGAGAGACAGAGTGACCCCAAACTGTCTTTCTCCATGTCAATTAATATTGTACAGTCTATAATGGCTGAATTTTTTAGTATTTTATACAAGTGGAGGGGGGCCTAGAGAGACAGAAACCAAACTGGCTTTCTCCATGTCAATTAATATTGTACAGTCTATAATGGCTGAATTTTTTGGTATTTTATACAAGTGGAGGGGGGCCTAGAGAGACAGAGTGACCCCAAACTGTCTTTCTCCATGTCAATTAATATTGTACAGTCTATAATGGCTGAATTTTTTAGTATTTTATACAAGTGGAGGGGGGCCTAGAGAGACAGAAACCAAACTGGCTTTCTCCATGTCAATTAATATTGTACAGTCTATAATGGCTGAATTTTTTGGTATTTTATACAAGTGGAGGGGGCCTAGAGAGACAGAGTGACCCCAAACTGTCTTTCTCCATGTCAATTAATATTGTACAGTCTATAATGGCTGAATTTTTTAGTATTTTATACAAGTGGAGGGGGGCCTAGAGAGACAGAAACCAAACTGGCTTTCTCCATGTCAATTAATATTGTACAGTCTATAATGGCTGAATTTTTTGGTATTTTATACAAGTGGAGGGGGGCCTTGAGAGACAGAAACCAAACTGGCTTTTTCCATTTCTTTACATATTTAACTATAAGTGTAGGGTGTAATATACATTCAAAGACGATGGCTGCATTGCCAATATGCATAGATGGAGAGGAAGACAATCTGTTTTGTGTGTAGAATAGGCCTACCAACGAAGAATTAAACTGTTTTTTTGGATGATTTATTACCTCAACAATTAGATTACTTGTCTCTAAAACAGTTGGAGCACTAAATTGGGTTAATTTAGGCCCAAAAACATGGATTTTCCCAAAAAATAGCAAAACAAAACCAAACAAAACCAAAACCAAAACCAAAACACGCAATGGCGGTTTTGCAAAACCAAAACCAAAACCAAAACACGACGGTAATCCAGATCCAAAACCGAATCCAAAACCAAAACACGGGGGTCAGTGACCATCTCTAGTTTATACGTACTCTAGCCTAAAAGAAAACTGTAAGTTATTAATGATACCCCAAGTTACACGAGAGCAAATTCCAGGGTTTAAGATCTACTACGCGCACAGCTAAAGGTATTGGCTTATTTTAATTACTTTCTCTCTCAGCTCTCCCAATGTATTGACAGATCAATTTGCCTGAAAATTTGATTAAGTTATAAATAAGAGATGAAGTTCCCTAGGTTAGCACATAGGTAGCATTAAACAGGGATTACGTGATTACGTGTCTGGAATTACTCCGAGGTGCAGAATACTGCCAGGGAAGTCTGAGACTTCCAATGTGTAGTTAATCGATCTGCTCTGAATATTTAAAGGGACTGTAACCTCCAATATTTGATTTGCTTAATTGTGCTTAGTACAGGGGATGTATATGCTAGACACAATTTTATCCTGTTTCACTGAACAGGCTATGAACGATCTCAGGTAACACCTATTTCTTTACTTGGACACCTCCGATGACATCATTCTCCATCCCAATGATGTCACTCCTATCCTTTGACACTAGGCCACGCCCCCAGGCTATTGGATTATAAAAAGATTATTACCCTCCAATAAGACTGACAGGGAAGCTCTGGGAGGAGATGCATGGAATAATGTACCATTAGAATCTAAATAATACGGATATGAGAAGTCCCATGACCATGGAACTCTGAGGTACGTTAATATCTGTAATAATTTTTTTAGGAGGTAAGTAATCTCAAATAACATACAAGTTTTAATTAAAAAAATAAAATAGACATAATACAAATAATAGACATAATAAAAAAGAAAAGAGAGCTAGCACACCGAAACACAAACATACATACAGGAACATACACACACTGCCACATGACCACATTATTTTTAAGAAGACACAATTTGTTTTATTTATTTTTCTGTTAGTATTGTTCTGTTGTATGATTTATACACTCTGCTGTAACTCAAATACCACACATTCACTTTTAATATTCAAATCAAATTCCCTATGGCACTTATTGCACGTAGCATGATGGTTTAGTGGTTAGCACTTCTGCCTCACAGCACTGGGGTCATGAGTTTGATTCCTGACCATGGCCTTATCTGTGTGGAGTTTGTATGTTCACCTCGTGTTTGCGTGGGTTTTCTCCGGGTGCTCCGGTTTCCTCCCACACTCCAAAAACATACTAGTAGGTTAATTGGCTGCTATAAAATTGACCCTAGTCTCTCTCAGTGTGTGTGTATGTTAGGGACAGGGACTGATGTGAGATCTCTGTACAGCGCTGCGGCATTAGTAGCGCTATATAAATAGATGATGATGATACTGTATATATAACTGTAGCTGAAAAAGTCTATGACCCTCTCTTTTTTATTTTGGAGAAGCTATTGTTATATTCTGATGTTAAATATTATTTAATGAACGATAGTCACTGATATATATTAGAAATTGACTTCGCCGGATCTCGGGAGTTTTGAATTCCTTTTTATGATCCAACATAGCGAGGGGTGGGAGGGAGGACGGACCCCCATTTTTCTTTTCTGCCACTGCTGTGTGCCAATGTGTCCTAGATGTGCTAGGAACTGCCGTGTGTTTGTGTCATTGCTCTGTCGCTTACCATCCAGCCAGGTCGCTGCAGTAATTGTCCGAAAGTATATGAAAATAATATTGTGACCTGTGAGGTGGTCAAAATTGACTGCAAATGACTTGAAATTAGTGTTATTGAGGTTAATAATAATGTAGGAACAAAAAAATTCAAAACCAAAACACGAAGCTAATCCAGATCCAAAACTAAAACCAGTTCACGGGGGTCAGTGAGCATCTCTAAGTAGTTCTCTTTGTATTTGCATTAGCTATATACTGTATGTATGAAGAATTTAATGGATCAGTTTTCTGTCTGAGAAATTGATAAGGTGGAACTACCCATAAAATCAGCTTTAGAGTCGTGTTCCGCTAAGTCTGCTGATATTGGTCCCATTGATGAAGAGGAAATAAAATTGTAACTTATTGCACACACCATGCAACATAAATTATTATGGAAGGGTTTGGATGAAGGTGTGACATGTAATGGCTATTATTAGGTAAGTGAACCCTGCACTTGTCAAGTCTCAGTAGAGAAGACATGGCACTAGCAGCGGATGACTTTGACCTACCTAGCGGGTATTTGGACTTTATTAGAGGAATGGAGACACCGGGATAAAGTAGATGAAACATTTATCCCCAGTCCAAGTTTCTGCACTGAGTAGATGAAATTGTTCTTGAGCTAATTACGTTGTCCCAGGGATTGCCAGGTACAGTCTGAACTCTGCTTTAAATTAGATACAAGACAGCGAGGAGACATGTTTACTAATGTTAGATTGCTCTCCAGCCTGAAGCACAATACACTGTATATTTTGATTAAAATCCTGCATATGATGTGCACTCTGCTGTAACGACAAGCTATAAATTATCTCCAGGAATGAAAATACCTCTCATATGTTCCCTGCTCTGTCTGGTTCCCCTACGTCAAATATTCCAAAAGGAATCCAAATGAGACGAGTGGTTCGGTACGTAGTATGAATTAAGATATTGATCCAAAAAGATTTAATTACTTTAATCATTAAAAAAGTTGTTTACAAAAATGTTCTTGGCTTCTGTTTGGACAACCTCTCCTCTTCCAATAATTCCGCCACAACCTGGAAATTTGGGAGGGGTTCTTCACTCTATTACCCCCACCTGTCTGCAGTTGCCATTTGAAAATTGGGAGGGTAATTTAAACCTTCATTAGCTACATACCTTCCATTGGTAGTACAGAATGCTATGGAGGACCACAAGAGCTAGAAGTCACATGGTAGAGGGTCACATGGTACAAGGGCGCATTAGTGAGTTCACTAATGAAAGAGAAGTTATTGGTTAAAAGCTGACCGCCCCCTTAAGGATATAAATACTTTAACATATACATTTGTTACTTTTGGTGTTTTGAGAATGACATTTCAAAATTGCATTTTAAAAGACAATTTGTTTTTTGAAACTTCTTCGTTTTACTCATCTCTGCTGATCAGGAGACTGTGACCAGCAATTGCTAATGATTGGAGAATAATATTCTTTATGTAGAAAATGATTTGTGTAATTTGGGAGCGTTAGTATTAGCAAGTATGCAAGCATCTGTAGGTGATTTAGAAGGGACAGCAAACACTTGCTTTTACTTTACGTTAACTTAAACTTGCTTTAACAAAAGTCAGCGAGCAGAGATTTCAGGTAAGAATATGTTTTGATGAGGCCTTTTAATGAGATAGATTTGCATATCAGCTTTGCCGAGGATCAAATCTGGACACATATTGAGTGGGCATGTCCCCATTACAATGGGGGCGTGGTTACATCACAATAGGGCATGGCCAATACATGAGAGGGGCGTGGATAAACCCGGGGCACTGTCTAGTGCTTTAAGTGCTAGACCAGTATTGGCTAACCTGTGACACTCCAGGTGTTGTGAAACTACAAGTCCCAGCATGCTTTGCCAATATATAGCAGCTTATTGCTGGAAGGGTATGTTGGGACTTGTAGTTTCACAACACCTGGAGTGTCACAGGTTAGCCAACACTGTGCTAGACAGTGCCTTAATCCCCTCCCCTCAAAAGACACATTCATCGCCCGCACTAGACCCAATCACTGCTGCTTTGCTGTGGAAGGCAGCAGTGAATGGGAACATACCCCTCCGTCATTCCGAATAGTGGTATAATGCTGTCCCGGTCGAGATGGTGAGACAGGACTGTCATGTCTAATTCTGGGTATTTGGCTATTTTCCGGATAATGTTTTTTTGTTCCTATAATCTGGAGCGCCATACAGCAAATCTTTTTTTTTTTTTTTTTTTTTTTATAAATACCCTTGCTATTTACCATATTATCACTATCAATCCCCCACCCGATTATGCTGCATAGCAGTGCTCCTCACAGTGGCTGTAGAAAGAATGTCTAAGCAGTATATATCTACTTTTTTCACTTGGCTTACAGATAAAAAAATTCCATATCTGTGTTACAAAGCTGTTTTTCCTATATTAAGTATGCACTTCCCTACTTCCCTACAGAATATTGATTTATTTGTTCAATAATTGCCTCTGCACTCCACTACAGACCACTGAAGCTCCTCTCACATATGTGTCCTGATGGTATCTGATACAGGGGGAAAATCTGAGACTGCAGTCATTTCTGTTACTGACCCTGCCCTTGTACATGAATCCACCAGCCCACACAGTGCATTTCTGGAAAGCAAGACTATCAAACTGTCAGTCACTCTGTGTCTGCTGTGTTACAGAAACACAATTTCCCTCTTTCCCCTGAAAGAGAATATGCTGGACACGTATAGTTCCAGTTATCTCATGTATATTATTCTGTGCAGTGATAGCACAACCTTTATAACATATTAATATTAAGAAGTGACTTTACTAATTCTTTTTTGAACTCCATGTGAAAATGTTATTTATTTAATGAACCTCCTTTCCCCCCACTAGCAAAACTACTGGGGTCCTATGTGTCCTGGTAGCACTTGCAGCCTCGCAAATCCAAAGGGCACATAGTCCTGGAATTGTATAGTAAATTCCTGTTGTAATTGTAGTTATTTGGGGAGGTGAGATCATTGAGTAATAACATTAAAAAATGGATTAGAAATGAGCTGTAGCTATAATTTTTTGATGACATTGGATAATCCTTGTGGCCGCCACACAATACAGGGCACCCTTGTGACCACCACACAATACAGGGCACCCTTGTGGCCATCATGCAATACATAGAGCACCCTTGTGACCTCCAAACAAAACATCTGATTGCGTTTTTTGGGGTGAGAAGGATTCGTCCTTTACCTGTGAGGATTATCTGGGTTTTGTTTAGTATTTCTACGGATTATCACAATTCCAATTTATGAAAGATTTAATTTGGACCTGTGTGTTTTCACAACCTTACTAAAGTTTTAACTATGTATCTTGGATTCCTTCTTTAATCAAACGACTGCATTCTAGTGCATAGACATCACCTAGGCCCCGCTATCTTTAGTAGCGCACCAAATTGTCACAGTGGCATAGGTCCTTTTGACTGACTTACAACCCCTGGCCTGATATAACATTTGGTGATGGGTAATGAAATGATTCTGAGCCTTTTGCAGACATGCTCTAATTCTCAACTATTTTATTTGTGCATGTACATGCATTTATGGCTGTTTTATTTGTGCATGAATCAGTCTAATGGGGCTGAATATGCTGACGGAAGCTGTATAGACATCAGAGCAGAACACATCGGTAGCTCGTAGCTGTGTGTCAATCAGCCGGAGAGGTGCGGGTTGGTGCTTTAAATCAAACTGCACATTATGCTTTAAACAAAAGGAAATGCAAAATTAATTGTAAATCTGGAAACACAAACTCCTGAAATCAGCAATGTGGCCCTCGACCCAAACTACGGGTTAATTTTTCACGGACACCTTGTTTTTTGGCTCCAGTTTTATTAAGCTGCTTTTTTTTCCCCTACTCTGCAAATCTGCTTTTCATTTGCTATGTGCCAATAGTTTTAACAGCTTTTTCAATTCAACAAAAAAATGTTTATTTTTTTATTTTTTTATTTTTAAACAGCTCCCATTAGCAAAACTTTTTACGCTTGTTATCAACTTCTGAGCCACATATAAACCAGAAATGCAGCTTGCAGACAACTCACAGTCAGTTTCAGCAAAGCAAACTGCTTTCATTTATTAAATATAAGGGTCTTGTATTATCTTTTGCGTATAAGAATATGGCTGATGAAATAGTGTTCCGAGGCAAGGGTCACGCACACGCATGGCAATGGCAGGAGACATACACTCAAGTTAGGTTTGGGTTTGCCAATTATATTAAGGTTGAAATAAATAATAGATCTGCTTAAAAAATTGATTTTTCAAAGTAAATGTAGCACCAATTCATTAATTAAAGAGAAAATAGGTATCGCAGAAGAATCAGATATTGGGTAGAAATAGACAACCACACAATACAGGGCACTCTTGTGACCACCACACAATACAGGACACCTTTGTGACCACCACACAATACAGGGAACCCTTGTGACCGCCACACAATACAGGGCACCCTTGCGACCACCACACAATACAGGGCACACTTGTGACCACCACACAATACAGGGCACCTTTGTGACCACCACACAATACAGGGAACCCTTGTGACCGCCACACAATACATAGCACTCTTCTGACCACCACACAATACAGGCCACCCTTGTGACCCCCAAACAATACACAGCACCCTTGCATATACCTACATACACAATGCCATATAGACACATACACAATGCCTTATATATACACACATAATGCCATATACAGATACCCAATGCCCATTGCCATTTACACACACACAATGCCAGGCATATTACACCCAACGGCCCCTGTACTTACCTGCTGACATCTGTTGGTAAAATTTTACTGCAGAGAACAGGAAAGTAAGCCTCATCTCATCTCGCAAGGCTAAAAACTGGGTATTATCTAGCAATGATCATAAAATGCATTGACGCTAGCAATAAGGCAAAACCCCAATGTGTAAGATCTATTTATCAATAATCATGAATCTAAACTAGTTCAATGTGCAATCTGATGTATTCGTGTATTCTGACCTTAAAGTGAATTATTGTGATTTTTTCGGTCATTGGATGGAGTGATTCCAAATTGTGAAAAGGATCATAACACCTCAATTAATCAGCACAACCCGGGTGCGCATATATATATATATATATATATATATATATATATATATATATAAAATTATATTTCAGGTACATTAGGTAGGTACATTATCTAACTCTGCAATATCTCTCTGTTAACACAAATTACCATCCAGTTGTGGGCTTACTTCCTTTCTTCTAATGTTTTAAATATGTCTATTTGTCTTGACTCGGAATGCTGTCATAGGTGTTCCTCCTTTTAACCTACATGTTACATACTGTGTAGATTCTAACCTATAACACACACAGATTTGATCTTCCTTTTCAATTAAAAGAAGAACAAAAAGCTTATTTTAATATTCATATAACAGATTTTACAAAGTAATGTCCACATTCATTGCAATATACATGAAACAATCAATAATTCATGTACTTTGTTCTGACAAGACTGAATGATCATCCAGAAATGTTCTATAGCAGGATCACTTATAGCTCTGTTGAAAACGAAAAAGGGGTTTAAATAAATGATGACAGTACAAGACGGCCTTGGAAAATTTAAAGGAAATCACCATTTTTTTTCATTTTTTATTTTTAAAAATAACGAAAACCCCCTTTTTATTACTTTAGCTTATCTTAATGATGTATCTCCCCCACGTACAAATTTCTTGATGTAACAGCTCTTAAATGTTGTGCATTTTTTTCAGTCATTCATTTGTAAACTTGCCTGATGAAGGGGCCTCTGTGCTCTGAAAGCTAGCAAATATAATAATATTTTTTTTCTGGCAAGCTAATAAAGGTATCACTCCTATAATACTTTTGTCTTTTTTGACACAAAATTTCATACATGAAGGGCGTGGCTTAATTTTGCGATTAAGCCCCACCCCCTCCATTCACTGCCGTGAATTTCGGCAAAAGCGGGATCTTTGCCTACTCTACCGTGAGGACTCCCCTGAAATTCAGGAGCCTCCCGAAAATTCCGGGAGAGTAGGCAAGTATGAAGTATTTAACATCACACAAAAAACTGTGAGATTCGGTTCTACCATATTTAGTTACATAGTAACCGCGATCCAGCTGATTTAACTTCTCCTAGATGGCCCCTTCTGAGTTCTTGTCTCAGGTCCTAAGTGTACAGGTCTAACTCTAACTAAGTAGTCTATGTCCTGTGGGCAGTACCCAGCTTAGAGGAACGTGTAAGTGAATTGTAGACAAGGACTTTTCTACTATGAGCAATGGTAACAGTGGTTGGCTCCATCAGCTGGTTAGGAATATGGATATACCTTCCCCATTTTCTAAATCTTCTCTGTAGGGTCCCATATGATTTCATAGGCTTTCTGTAAGTTGTTTTATAGTATTTGCTACAACCGGCCCATTTGAAGTACCACAATTCTTCTTGTTGTCCTTTCAGAGAAGACCTTCTAGTGTGTCTGCTACAATTCCCACCCCATCTGCAGCTCTTCCCTTCTATGTTGAAGATAGATGTACTTTACTTTCTTATCGGAAGGAGAAAGTCAGGTAGCATCAGGGGGAACCAAGAACCTCACTGTGTCCCAGAGAAATATCTTCAACCAAAACTGTAATTTAAAAAATGATGTTTTATCAGTTAATTTCCTGGAAGCAAATAACGAAATAAACATTTTGAGGTTAGTGTCCCATCCAGGTGGCCACATACGGTCCTGTGCTCAATAGATCACTCTCCAATGATGGCGCTTACAGTCTAAAGTCCCTAACACACACACAGAACGAGAGAGAGACTAGGGTCAATTTGATAGCAGCCAATTAACTTACCAGTATGTCTTTGGAGTGTGGGAGGAAACTGGAGCACCCGGAGGAAACCCACATAAACACAGGGAGAACATACAAACTCCACAAAGATAAGACCATGGTCGGGAATTGAACTCATGACCCCAGTGCTGTAAGGCAGAAGTGCTAACCACTGAGCCACCATGCTGCCGACCATTTGGCTTTCAGATAGAATCGTCCCATGGGTCACTTTAACACTTCATACATTAGGACCTGTTAGAGTGGTGGTAAGATGCCCACAGAGTGACACCTTCCAATGGCATTGTCCAACATACCCAATAATGATTATTTTCGGACAACTTGCTTGTTTTGGGGATACCAATGCAGCAATGTTTGGCCAATTGCTCAATGTCACTAGTGATATTGTGGGTCCAGTTGTAGTTGAATGTCTGTGTGTTTCACATGGTAGGTTGTAGGGGTTAACCTGAAAAGTGGAAGAATTTGGGATAAATTTATATCAGCCCATGACCACGCTGTTCTGAAACTCACAGTTTGGACCCAGCTGGTCGCTAGGCTGTCGGGATGCTATTTCCTCCTTGCCAGCTCTGCTTCTTCTGTCCCCGGCTGGTTATTAGGGGATGCGGTTGCTGCATTAGGCAAAGTCATGATCACAAGCTGCCCTATCAGATTGCTGGGGGCTCGCTCCTAGGGAGCGCTCTTATTGGCTTTCTAGAGTGTAAATAGCAGGAAGGGCTTAGCCTCCCTGCCGCTCTGCAAGTTTGTGAAGCCTGCTGTGCTACTGTATCACACCAGCTCCAGCACTTCCTGTATACTCGTGTCTCCTGTGTTAGTGACCTCTGGCTTGTTCCTTGGCTCTATCTCATGGATTCCGATTTGGTTCTGCAAAGCTCGTTGGTATTGACCTTCTGCCTGTTCCTGACGCCTCTTCTGATTATCCCTGGTGTACTGCGATACTGTTTGACTTTGGCCCGGATCGTTCGACCATTCCTGTTCTACTTCCCACTGCGCTGGTGGCTAACTTGGAGAACCACGACCTGCACATCCCACACAGCGAAGACTATACTTTCTTGCCGTGGGTTACTGGTGAAGACCTGGGGGTGCGTTAGACTCCGCGCCTCCCTGTTTAGTTGCGAAAATACCAGCCAGTGGTTCCTACGCGGTTATTAACCGTGACACAGGTGCAGTCGAGCAGAATATCAAACGCCTGGAATCACAGAGCATACAAAAAACAACATCAACAGCTTACATGAAAAGAGCATGTAGAATGCAACATAGGACAAGACAGGATGGGAGCATGGACTGACCTAGTACATAGAGTGGAAAACCCTGCCCTTTAGGGTTTACCTTCTTATGAGAGGGGGTGAGACAGGAGAAGTAGAAGGGATAGATCAATAGGAGCTCATGAGGTGCCCTAGTAGGGCAGTTAAGGTGTCCGTGAGGGGTGCCACAGTAGAAGGTAAAGTCGCAGGAGGCCATAGGAAGTCTCAGGGCGCTTCAACTGGGGAGGTAATTGGTCCATGGTACAGCAGCACCTCTCAGGGATCATGTATATTTATAACGGTGTAATTGATAAGTTATGTTAATAGAGATAGATATATGGGTAAATCGGTATAGAACTGCTCCAGGGCTTTAAATACCCTTTTAATTTTATCCCATATGTATAACTTACATTGAATCCAGGGAAAAATACTGGTAAAAGGGGCTCCCTAGAAGCTGGGACTATGGCAATTCCCCTGAACCTAGAGCTGGCCTTCAGCCTTCCACAGGAAATGGTACAAGATAATTAGAGATGCTCATTGACCCCCGTGAACTGGTTTTGGTTTTAGATCTGGATTAGCTTCGTGTTTTTGTTTTGGTTTTGGCAAAACCGCCGTCGTGTGCTTTGGTTTTGATTTTGGTCTTGGATTTTTTAGGAAAAATATGCTAAAATTTTTGCTGTTGTTTTGCTACTACATTATTATTAACCTCAATAACACTAATTTCAAGTCATTTGCAGTCAATTTTGACCACCTCACAGATCACAATATTATTTTTATACACTTTTGGACAAATAATGCAGCGACCTGGCTGAATGGTAAGCGACAGAGCAATGACACAAACACATGGCAGTTCCTAGCACATCTAGGACACATTGGCACACAGCAGTGGCAGAAAAGAAAAATGGGGGTCCACCCTCCCTCCCACCCACTGTTATGTTGGATCTTAAAACTCGCGAGATCCGTTGAGGTAACAATGAAGTTTTGCCTCGTTTTCGATTCCGAGGGCACACAAAAGTACCGAGCCGACTCAGATCCTCTAAGTTCAGGTGTGTTCGGTTCTCGAGGAACCGAGCCTGAGCATCTCCAAAGATAATACATTTATCTAATAATTTCTCTCATATGTTTGAGACTTTTTAAATGGAATTTAAAAAAAAAATCACTATTATAGTTGAGGTAGATTATCTCCCACAACAGCGTATACTTGAGGAGCCATCGCCTTACTACTTATTGAGTCAGCACCCAATACACATTTCTCAGTTTTCTTCTGACACAAACGGTTAATCAACAAGATGACTTCCTGTAAGCGACTAATTCTTCACAACAGTATGTTAAACACATGCAGAAGTGTATTGAATATGTCTACAGAATGATGTCATTAGTATAACTGATGGATGCTTAAGCTATAAAACAAAAAAAATGGTTATTCTACCCTTGATTCTTCTCGTTTCGCAACGCGTTGAATCGCCACTTTTGAATCCTGACAAATAGGTCACGCCTGCCATAAATCACCCGTAAGCAATTTTTATAATTTAATAGGACTAATTGGAACCTGAATGTTTGCAAGTATAACCCATGGATGCTTTTTTCTTTACAATAATTAGTGGAGATATAAATTATAATGATTTATTAGGGATGTATCGGTGGTGTTTTGTTTACGGGATATCACAGCGCTAATATTACAACAACAATTACGGAGGATTTGTATGTCATTTTGTATACATTAGGTTTCGTTTAAGCATGTACTGCAGTAACAATGATGCAATTGATAAATGATGCGTTCCCAGGGAAGAAAGCCATTACTATTCCCCCATTATGACGGCGAGCTTTCATTTACATAAACAAAGAATATAGAAACTAGTCACCTATTTCCAATCCCCAAGACGCCTCTCTGTTTTCATTGTTCCATCAAATAACACAGAGGGAGCGAATGTATCAAAAGTAAACACATGGAACACAAATCCGTTTACAGATGTCATAATGTTTACACTTCTCTTTGTATAATTAGGATAGATATTCACTTTTTAATGTTGCACGATTAAACTGAGCTTTGTATCTGCTGCAAATAATAAAACGCTGATATTTTTTTCTTCTTCTTTAAAGTGGATTGCCTGGGAACTTACCAAGGTGAATGGGAATGTGTAATTTAATGTCATGTAACATTTTCAATTGCAACCATTCTATTTTATCCTGTGCGTTATGATTCATACACTAAAATGATGTTATAAAATGCTTAACGGTTAATGTTCTCACGTAATAATAAGTTTCCCCCCTTTTAACATCCCTTCTTACAAATCTACTTATAAATAAAAGACACAAAACCAGAAGATGGAAAATAAAGGATTTTATTAAAATGCAAACATTTTATGGTGAAGGAGAAAATGATAAGTTTCTCGCTAGGACCAATGCTCCTCATACAACAAGAGGGTTATTTATCCTCTCGATATCAATAAACGGAAAACAATATCACCCAGACACACCCTTATCGAAACTTGGGCTGACGGAACCCAAGCAACAAACGAACCCCCAAGGACGATGCCAACACCAAAGCATGACTCCTCAAAGGTAGGTTCCATCATTACATAAAGTTAAGCTAATGTGCGCCCACCAAATATAGCTGCCGCCTGCTTAATTTTTTCCGGCCAACGCGACCACCAAACCATCTGGTGTTGGCACGCAAAGTACTAGCCTAAAAAATCCCACCTGGTTTAAACACAGCACGAGGCAGCCAAGCCGAAGGGTAATGGAACCCAAAATAATGACCCATTCCAATAGTGACGTTGACTTTTTTTTAAAAAAATCGGAAAACTAAGTTGAATTTACCCCATTGAATGAAAAGGTAAGTTCTGCATTTGAACAGAGGGGTGGACTGTACTGCAGTGATATGATCAGCAGTCCTAAGATGCTGCATTGACCTCATGTTTATTATCACCGTTCCTTTATTTATATAGCTCCAACATATACACAGCACTGTACAATCAGATAACTTCAATCAGGTACAACAGACTCTTCCCCAGTAGAGCTTATAATTAAATTTCCTTACAACACACATGGACTGTGGGAGCACATGGAGGAAACCCACGCAAACACGGGGAGAACATACACGCTTCACTCAGATAGCATCTTGGTTGGAAACAAATAGAAGGCTTTTGTGTTGTGAGCCAGCATTGCCAATCACTGTGTCATCATGTCTCTAGCTTCTATCTCTACTAAAATATATATTGATGTGCACCAGATTCTACCAGCGGAACTGGTTGCTCGGTGCTGTCCTTATGGCAGAAATAAAGTATATCTATGTGGCTTTACATTATGTATGCAACAGCTTACTGTTTATTTGGCAAATACGTTTACTATCACAAGTTTAGACTAAATAACACAGCATGAAAGAGGACCCTGACCAAAGAACCTACAATCTAATTTGCACGTTATCATTTATCTGTCGGGGACATCATCAAAATTAGCTCACACGAAAAGCAACCAGTGACCTCCCAATGTTCCCATGTAGATGATGAATGCAGACACTTTATTACCTAACTCAGACAAGATTTTGATCCTTTGACTGCTGAAGACAATTGGGTCTTCAGAAAGAAGGTCAAGGACGGCCTGAGGGTCCACACCTCGCTGTGGTGTCAGGGAGGGATGTAATCAGCTAGGAACATTCCTGCAGATGTGGAGGACATCTGACAAAGTGAGGACTGTCTGTGATAAAGTCACTTAAATCTGGACTGAAATGACCCATATCCGTATACGAAAACCCCCCGGGGCCATTCTCTTGTGAAAAATGCAGGTAACACAAGCGATACAACAGCATTAAAATATTATGCATGTTTACCTATATATATATATATATATATATATATACATAAGAGAGTCCCTTCGGAGATAAGACCATTGCAACTTTTACTGAAATTCACGTTGATTGAACCATGGTTTTGAAATATGTAAAAAATAGAGAGAAAAAGGCAAAAAGACATTAATACACAATTCCCAAAAACTAATGTTAAGGTACATTTGCATATAATTACATGCGCATACATTGGCAATACAGGGGAAAAAAAACAGTGAACTTTTTCGTTATGGCAAAACTTTATGAGCATAAAATACATTTTATTATTTTGCTCTTTTGCTCACCTTTTATCATTAAAATAAAGGACAAGAGTTGTAAAAAAAGAAAATAAATATGCACATAATTTTAAGGCAAGAAGTGCATGTATAAATCATGCACAGAGCAGCTGTACTGTAGCAATAATATGCGCACTACAGCTGCCACAACAATATCAAATTTTATAGGTAAAAAGACAGTCAAAAGTTTAATGGAATAGTAGAGTTTGATAT
This sequence comes from Mixophyes fleayi, assembly GCF_038048845.1. NCBI lineage: Eukaryota > Metazoa > Chordata > Amphibia > Anura > Limnodynastidae > Mixophyes > Mixophyes fleayi. The sequence continues at coordinate 138,764,550 of NC_134408.1, forward strand.
ATATTTTGCTATAAATAAACATTATCTAATGAAGGAATGGCGTGATTATTCCTCCGCAGCATATCATTCCGTATAATATATCTTTTCTCTCGCAAGCAGCTAAAATTGGCAATCATACTTAAGCATCTATAACAATACAAATCTATATATGCTAATACGGCTACTCCTCATTGCTATGTAAGACCACGGCTTAACAGTCAGCAGCAGAGTACAGTAAATCTCTCGCCTAATTGTATGACATCATAAAATAACGACAGTCATTTCCATTTGACAATAATCCCTTCATATTTGTAGCCTTAATGACAGCTATAGCAATATCTGTAAAAATCGGAAGTTTACACCAGTGTGTTTCAAAGTAGAATAAACAAGGTCTCGTCACAGCGCACTGAGACCTTTAAACTTTTTATCCCTTAAAATGTTTATTTATTTAGTTATTAAGTTATTGATTTTATTTTTATTCCCCAGTTGATAATAAAGTTATTTGAAAATCATTGTTAATAATACATATGTTGCCTTCTGGCGCAAATAAAGCATATTCTAAAGCTATTTGCAAAGTATTTATTTATTTATTATCTTTTTTTGATAAAGCACCAAAATATTACTCAGCTCTGTACATTGAGGGAATCGTGATACCATAAAATAACATACAATGACGTGAAGCAAAAGAAAAAGGTGACCCTGCTAGGGTAGGGGAATAAAAACTGTAACTATGGTGGGGGATTTATGTTCATGGATACATCCACTGTGCAAATTCTCAACTGCAACATAGATAGAGTGACGATCAAAAGCATTGGTGGTCAGTGGTCAGCTAAAGGCAGCCAATCGCTAGGCTGCCTGCTGCTGTGCAGCAGACAGGAAGCAGGACGTCTTCACTTCCTGTCTGCTGATCTGAGGAGCGAGGAGCGATGCTGGCACAACTACAGGTAAGTGAGGGGGGGGACTGCCATGTATATCTATAGGGAGGGAGGGAGAGGGGGGGAGACTGCCATGCATATCTATAGGGAGGGAGGGAGAGGGGGGGACTGCCATGCATATCTATAGGGAGGGAGGGAGAGGGGGAGAGACTGCCATGCATATCTATAGGGAGGGAGGGAGAGGGGGGGACTGCCATGCATATCTATAGGGAGAGAGAGGGGGGGACTGCCATGCATATCTATAGGGAGGGAGGGAGAGGGGGGAGACTGCCATGCATATCTATAGGGAGGGAGGGAGAGGGGGGGAGACTGCCATGCATATCTATAGGGAGGGAGGGAGAGGGGGGGACTGCCATGCATATCTATAGGGAGAGAGAGGGGGGGACTGCCATGCATATCTATAGGGAGGGAGGGAGAGGGGGGGAGACTGCCATGCATATCTATAGGGAGGGAGGGAGAGGGGGGGACTGCCATGCATATCTATAGGGAGAGAGAGGGGGGGACTGCCATGCATATCTATAGGGAGGGAGGGAGAGGGAAGACTGCCATGTATATCTATAGGGAGAGAGAGGGGGGGACTGCCATGCATATCTATAGGGAGGGAGGGAGAGGGGGGGAGACTGCCATGCATATCTATAGGGAGGGAGGGAGAGGGGGGGACTGCCATGCATATCTATAGGGAGAGAGAGGGGGGGACTGCCATGCATATCTATAGGGAGGGAGGGAGAGGGGGGACTGCCATGTATATCTATAGGGAGAGAGAGGGGGGGACTGCCATGCATATCTATAGGGAGGGAGAGGGGGGGGACTGCCATGCATATCTATAGGGAGGGAGAGGGGGGGACTGCCATGCATATCTATAGGGAGGGAGAGGGGGGGACTGCCATGCATATCTATAGGGAGGGAAAGGGGGGGGGGACTGCCATGCATATCTATAGGGAGGGAAAGGGGGGGACTGCCATGTGCATCTATAGGGAGGGAGGGAGTTTGATATGTGTGAAGGAAGGCAGAGGAGGGGGGCTGATATATGTGACTGGGGAAGTTTTGATGTGACGGTGGGATAGCTACAGAGTGGAGGTAAGGAAAATAGCTGCAGTGGGGATGGATGCAGGGGGAGTTAAAGAAAATGGGTGCGAGGGGGTGGGTGGTTAAGGAAAATGGCTGTGGGGGGGGGGGGTGGTTAAGGAAAATGGCTGCAGGGCGTATTTAAAAAATAGAGCAGCTTTGGGGGGCATAATCTCATGATTGTGTGGTGGTCACATGGATGCTCTCTGTGGTCTCAGCAATCACTAGAATACTAAATATTAGTGAGATGGGGCTGGTAGAGGTTTGTATTTGATTTACCACAAATATTCAGGCTCTGCGGCCGTAATAGCCTAGGGCGGCCAGAACCCTTAATCAGGCCCTGGGCGCGGCCATATTATTACACCCAAGTTATCCTTCTGCCCATGTGGAAAGCATATGAGAGAGAGTGAGCAATGTTTAAAAGCAAATAAAAAAGTTTTTAGATTAAAAACAGCAGCATGATAGACATTTATATCTCACACCCACTAATGCATTTCTCTGTGACTCCAGAAAGACTGCCGGTCTCACTTCATCGCAGGTGGTCTGCTCCGTATTCTGGGACCAAACAGTACATTAATCCCCGGTGTCAGATGCCATCACTGCACTTACATCTGTGTGATCTCTCCTATTTATCTGAACATTATGCTCTCCAGGAAAGCATCCAAACTCTTGAAGTAAATCTGGGAATTCCTTGAGTGTCTTTGCCATTGGGTTCAGTGCAATCTATGGTTCCATTAGTCACTCATTTCTCTCTGGCATCGAATAATACACAGATCTGATCAGTATCTCACTATAAACTTGCATCATCTTCAATCAGTGTATAAAAAAAAATGTTTTCTTACCAGCGATACATAGAACCAGTGATTGGGGCCTTATAAGAACATTCCTACAATATCAGTCCATTTTTACTGACCGAGTGCTTCCCTTAACTTACTGCATGATAATCATTTCAGTCGTACAGCACCCACAAATCTGTTAACCACGTTAAAATGGTTGCAGGGTAGGTGTGACCGATAAAAAAAAGTCCTGAGTACAAATGTGGTAGGGTCCTCGAACTGCGAGCTTAAATATTTTGACCAAATTTGAACCATTACCTTATTCTTCTATTGTGCTAGATATATTTAGATTTGTCCTAGCAAGGACAGATGCCGATGACAACTTTTTGTATACATATATAGTGCAAAAAGTTGACTTGAGGCCAAGCACAGATATATTTGCTTTCTATTTTGCCTACTAAGAATGCCTAGTTTTGCCTTCATCAGGTAACCCTACAGCCAGCATATAAATAGTTATCCAGATGTGGTTTATCAACCAACCAATTCTTTGCGAGGTGAGTGCATCATTTTTTTAACTGCATTTCAGTGACGACTGAAGCACCCCTAACTTTGTATTGCAAGCTTAAATATTTAATTGTGAAAAAATACTTCCTATGTCTATTGTGCTTAGATATTCATATTGTACTGGTATGGGCAAGCGCTGTCAACAACATGTTGTTTAACATGCCTGGACACATCAATTGACTCTTAATTGCCCATGTTACCAATTATAATATTGATTTAATATGTAGTACTGACTGATAGGTTTCACTTTCTGTCCTAAGTTAAGAGAATGCCCAAAATGACCTGATTTATTTGAAGCACTGTGCGATCATTGTTATATCAGCGGTAGAGCCACCGGGCCATAGCAAGCAACCAGAAAGCACTTTTTTGGCCACGGCGAAACACTAAAGCAAGTTGAAAAGAAAAACACATTTTGTTGACCCAGTACCAGATCTTATTCTCTGTGTATTCATATCATTCTTTATTTATATAGCACCACCCAATCCACAGCGCTGTACGGAGAACATTTGTCATTCACATTAGTCAGTGCCCATTGGAGCTTACAGTCTAAGTTCTCTAACACACACAGACAGACTAGGGTTAATTTTGCAAGCAGCCAATTAACCTACCAGGGTGTTTTTAGAGTGTGGAAAACCAGAGCACCAAGAGGAAACCCACGCAAACATACAAACTTCACACAGATAAGGCCATGGTCAAGAATCGAACTCATGACCCCAGCGCTGTGAAGCAGATGTGCTAACCACTAGGCCACTGTGATAACCACTGAGCCACTGTGATAACCACTGAGCCACCGTGCTGTACATGGTTCCAATTCTCTTGCTCTGGATATATGATAATACTATATAAGCGCTTTTGCCTCGCAGCACTTGGGGTCATGAGTTCAATTCCCGACCATGGCCTTATCTGTGTGGACTTTGTATGTTCTCCCCGTGATGTGTCTTGGGATTCATAGACTGCATTAGGGGAACGAGGACAGGTAACTCCTGACATCATATAGCATCTGAGTAGAATTACTACTAATCACATGACATCGGGCTAGGCAATATTACTGACCTTATTACATATTTCTGGGCATTTTGCCACTCTTAGAATATACCCAGCAGACAAGTGTCCCTGTAATTTGTATTCAAATGCTGGTAGCTGTAGAGATAATGATGTGTCCGGTAGCAGCAAAACCTATCACCTAAATAGCCTACCCCTCTATTTATGTTTATACTGCACACAGCAGTAATTGTCTACACATCACCTGAGTGCTGCAGTTATGAAAAATAGTCTGTTAAGTGTTGAATAGCGGTGTAGTACCATGGGCCACTTACCTGTAACAAGTGAAGTGGGAACACATTTATTTATGATTTTTTTTTGCATGCGTTCTGATTACACTTTATATTGCCCATATCCATGTGTGTATCCTGCACTCTGTTATGTCTGTTAACATACGGCATGTAATGTTTAGCCAGAGTGTGCTTCCACCCACATCAAAATCCAAATGCGTTTTAAGATTCATTTGGATTTGAATATGTGACTCTTCCTGTCTCTTCTTGTTTTCCGTCTGTTCTATAGTGTATACATGACTGTTCCCCCTGTTCAAAGTTTTCAAAATGTATTTCCTACTATGTCACATCAAACAGCCACATCCATAGCAAAGCAACTATCCAAGAGGTTTGTCACACCCACCAGCCACACCCATTCCACCAGTCTCCATGGCCACACCCACCAGCCACACCCATTCCACCACTTCTCCGTGATCACACCCACCAGCCACGCCCATTCCACCAAACCAGACAATTAACTAATAAGTTAATTGTCTGCTATCAAATTGACCCTAGTCTCTCTTTCACTGTGTATGTGTATGTTAGGGTATTTAGACTGTAAGCTCCAATAGGGCAGGGACTGATGTGAGTTCTCTGTACAGCGCTGCGGAATTAGTGGCGCTATATAAATAGATTATGATAGGTGAAAATTCAAAGCAAAACTTTTAAAATGTTTTTATTTTCAGAAAAAAATAAATAAATAAAATGTAAAAATGTTTTTTTTTATTAAAGCAAATACTATTAGAGAAAAATAAAAATGAATAAATCTCAACACATTTACGTGAGAAAGATTATTATTATTATGATCATATTGTTCTGAAATGCAGAAAAGTTGCTAATCTGTAATTAGAGGCAGTTTTGAATGTTCCGTATTGGTTTTATTGGACTGCGTTATTCTTAGAAGCCGTATTGGCATTTCCCAGACAGTGTGCTACATGCCCCTCAGTCTCCAGCACAATGCTACAACACAGCCATATTGATATGATTCTTAAACAAACAGGAGGACACAGTAACTCATTCCGTGACCTTTTAATATTTCTGCTGCACGTTGTCAGTGTTACTAACCACTTTCTTCCCCAAGGTGATGGATTATTTAATTAACGCTTGACCTTTCCAGTACTATTTGTTGACCATGAGCATTTTGCTGTATGCCTTCGATATCATTTAGCTGTGTTTTAGAGGGTTATCCGTTAGACGGAGTGCAGGAATGTAACAGAACATAGAGTGCAAGCGATGGACTTCACAGATCATTTATCTAGAGAGCAACCGCATCCAGACTGTGGGGAGTTTCAATCTGCTATGTGTAACTTTGCCTTCCGTCTTCATACTTTAAGGTTTATTTAAGAAAATGCAAAACATGCGCATCCATCCGTGCATACCCCATGTCAGGTTTGACAAATGCGCCAGATTTTTAGGCAACGCTCACTAATTTTACATGCAAACATGTCAAATGCAGTTTTGCATCTTGTGATGGGAGTAGCTGGGGAAGGAGACTTCTTTTGGAGGAGTTAGTTTGGAAGGGTGAAGAACGTACATTTGGGGCGGGAGGGTTTAACTATTTAGCAGGAGGCAGTAAACACACTGGGACTGATTCATTAAGGAAAGTAAAGCAAAACAAATGAGTAACTTTGAACCTTGGCAAAACCATGTTGCATTGGAGGGGGGAGGTAAATTTAAAATGTGAAGACAGATTTATAATTGGGGTAGGGCGTGTCCTACATCAACTTTAAATTTCAGTGTACAAATAAAGCTATCAAGTATTTGTGTCCTACATGAAAAACAGCCAGTATTTATCTTATGTGCAAAATAATAAACTCATTTGTGCCCCTTGCATTGTAAGATAGTTTTGCCAAGGTTCAAAGTTACTCATTTTCTTGCTTTACTTTCCTTAATAAATTTTTCTTGCATATTTAAGGACACAATTCAATCAATGTAATACCAAAAACATACTGGTAGGTTAATTAATATAAAGGTTAATTCATATTGGGTTAATGAATATTAAATATATATTATTATATATTGTATACTATATACCAAGTCCTGAACAGTAAGACAGTGGTCTCGATTCGCTTCAAAACGCCACTTGCGGAATTTGAGCATTATTCCTCCCGTATTCAAATCCGAGATGCGTTTCCGTTTGCATCTGGGTATAGGTACTCTCTGCCTAAACGTTATGTGCTATATGTATACAGACAGAAGAGAGTGCAGGATAGGCACATGCATATGGGCAATATAAAGTGACGCATTTAAAAAAAAATATTATAGAAAATAAAAGAACACATAGTACTATAGTCATTAATACAAATACGTGCTTTAATTTTTTTTTATTATTTTACATTATATACATAAATCAGGATGCCCTTTTAAGTCGTAGGCAGTTTTTTATATTTATTTATTATGTTTTTGTTAATAAAGGCAAAGTTTTTTACGAATTCCTGATTTTCAATAAGGATAATTTTACGAGTGAGTGCACTACTAATTTATGTTTATTTATTCTTGGATTTATAGGTTTTTTAGGGACCTTGTTCAATGGTTGCACCTATTTCCTATCTCTAAGTCCAAGTGTTTGGATACTGGTGCAGGTGTAGCGCTGGTGGCTCCAGTTTTTATAGTTGTAAATGTCATTTGCGCTTGGAAATGAATTGCATGGAATTGCATTCCTTGTCGCAAGTCCGGTCCTGCACAAAGCGAATTCATGCAAGATATGGCACACACGTGGCACACACGGGGACTTACGTCTTTACGATTCAGGCTCAGTATGCTTATTATGGGGTTGTATTTTACAATGGATGTGGATATATATTACCATTACCAGACAATGGTCTGCTGTATACATTATTATATAGAAGAAAAATGAGCATCTAAAACCCCATTGTAAGACTGATAGCCTGGGGTCTGCATGTGACTCCCCAATATATCATCTGCAACCTGGGGCACTTCAGGAAGTCATCATAATTACGTTAAAAAGTCCCAACGCAATAACTACTGGTCTGATTTAAGACCCAACAGCACACAGAAGAATATCCTAGGTAGGGACCCCCATAATTTGGATTAGGAGATTGCATGATTATCTTTTACAAATAGAATGCCTTTAAAACAGCAATCCCAGGTGTAATCCTTGACTCGCAATTATCCTTTGTTCCCCGCATCAACTCTATATTTACATCATGTTATATATATATAAAAAACATTTCCAGAATACACACATATCTCACACAAGACACTGCAAAAACTTTAATTCATGCACTGATCATCTCCTGCATAGACTATTGTAATTCCCTCCTTACTGGTCTTCCCAAAATCAGACTCGAGCCCTTACAATCTATATTGCATGCAGCTTCTAGATTAATTTTACTTGAAAATCGTTCTTCCTCTGCTCAGTCACTCTGTCAGTCTCTATGGGTTGCCTGTATTTCAACGAATCCAGTATAAAATTCTTCTACTAACAAAATTGCACCAACATACATTTCTTAACTTGTCTCAAAATATCTCCCAACTCGACACCTCCGTTCTGCACAAGATCTGCGTCTCTCTTCCACTCTCATCACATCCTCCCATTGTCGGTTACAGGACTTTTTTTGGGCTGCACCCACTTAGTGGAATTCCCTCCATCGCACAGTAAGACTTTCCTCTAGTCTTCAAACCTTCAAGCGTTCTCTGAAAACTCACCTCTTCAGACAAGATTATAATATTTCTCTACCACCCTTTTATACTCCTTAGCTTACCCTATTACCACCCTCTACACAGATAAGACACGACAACAACCCTCTGACCAACATTATCGTGTGACTGAGCATACATCCCGCTAAATACTTTGTAACCTTTGCATTCTAGCTGGACAAATATTCAATATGATTTAGCACTTACCCTTGTGTATCAAACCATTGTCCCATAATTGTAAGCTTGCGAGCAGGGCCCTCTTACCTCTCTGTCGGTATTACCCAGTAATGTTTTATTACTGTTTGTTCCCAATTGTAATGGTCCTCTGACAATTCCAAGGTCTCTCTACTCGTACATCACGTGCCATGCAACTGTGGTTGCCATGGTAGCCCAGAATCATAAATGATTAATAGCAATAACCCAAAACAAGGGCAAATGGTAAATACCAAAATTCTTCTTATGGCTTGCCACAGTGATTTATAGTAAAAAACACACCTGCTCTGTCTGCACTGTGACATCCTCTTTATCCCCCCCCCTCTCTGCCGTCATGTGACATGCAGAGAGCTGTGAGCCTGTGTCTGTGTTGCAGACTGGTTGTTTCTGTATCTGGCAGCCATTTTTCTTTCCCAACAAGAGATAATGATTTGTAGGAGGATAGCTAAGAAAAATGATGCATACTTAAAAGATACTTAACTTTCTATTTGTAAAAAAAAAAAAATATTCTAAGTGGGATTTCTGCTTTAAGTGGCGGCAGTAAAAGACCAGCACTGGTAAGAATCAGCTACTGTGATGTGAGCCAGCAGCAATTGGAATCTGGGATTCCTAGTGCCCTGCCAGCATTTCCAGGTGCAATGATGTTCTCTGACACGTCCCAGAATAGCGGCATTGAGTAACATAGCCACAGCCACTTACAATTAGTTACCAGTGAAATAATAATCTGTATCAAATTAGTAGAGTAAGTTATTAAGTTATTGGTCATGTTTCATTTTTATCACCAATAATTATAGAATGTGATGCACAGTTTCAATTGTTATCCAAAGTGCTAAAAATAGCCCTTGTTTTATTTTGTAATACATTCGATTTTAAGTAACACATGCTACTGGTTTAAGTACTGGTTTAAGTACAGTTTGCTAACAAAGGACATACTGTTCATCAGGTTTATCTTGTGGTCTTGTAGAAGACTTGGGGCCTTCTACACGGGGAGGGGGGGGGGGGGCGCATTCATTTTTCCAGGTAGCGAATAAATATACCAAGTACTTAGGGAAAAAAAGAAAGCATACTTCCCAGCTGTCTCGATTTATATGGGACATACTGATTCACGGACTGAATAAGGGACGGGGCTTAACTAAAAATGGGTGGGGTTTGACACAAATTTGCGTGTATGTGGGTGGAGTAGGTCATATTTTATCCCGATTGTGTAATTCTAAATGTTGGAAGGTATGAGATTGCTCAAATAGTTCAGCCACATTTACCATCAGCTATCATAGCGCCACTAATTCCGCAGCACTGTACAGAGAACTCACTCACATCAGTCCCTGCCCCATTGGAGCTTACAGTCTAAATTCCCTAACATACACACAGACACACACACACAGACTGAGAGACACTAAGGTCAATTTAATAGCCGCCAATTAACCTACCAGTATGTTTTTGGACTGTGGGAGGAAACTGGAGAACCTGGAGGAAACCCACGCAAACACGGGAAGAACATACAAACTCCACACAGATAAGGCCATGGTCAGGAATCAAACTCATAAACCCAGTGCTGTGAGGCAGAAGTGCTAACCACTGAGCCACCGTGCTGCCCACAATGCCAGATTGCTATGAATGCAATTTGCAGGCTGCAGCATTGGGTAATGTTTTGGTATAGAGTAAAACACAGGGGGTGGCAGTGAGCTTATAACGGCTCTGTACGGACCGAAGGGCCTTCCAATTTTGCAACGAGCCCCTGCCATTTGTACTCATACCCCTGCCTATGACCATGCTGTGCCTGTATACATGTCGTATCAAAGGCTGCTGAGTTTTGAGCCAGAAAAAGCCATTTATCCTGCAGCAAACCCTTTGCTGGCTAGAGGTTCTTGCTGATGTCAATAAAGTTTTTGAAAGCTAAACTACTTATATTTGTAATACTGTGCAATTTGTATTACCAGAAATACTCTAGAAAGCCCATGTGCCTTCCTGAACCACTTTATTAAAGCTGAACATGAAAGTGAAATTAAATCTGGAATAAGATTCACACTCTCACGGTACGATGGAAGGTAGGAACCCATTAAAGATATTTATTAATGTATGAAAAGGTTTGTCATTCAGAGTCTATTGCAGAGCCGCTTATCTGGGGCTCCTTGTAAGATCCTAATTGTAGCCAATTTCACATATTCAGCCCCTTATTTAGGTGTAACTGAATTAAGCCTCGCAGCAGTTCCTATCACACATATTTGGAGTTATTTCATTCCACTAATCCTCTTTACTCCTGTGCCACTCGCTAAAATTCCTGCATCCCTGACATCTCCTCCAGCAATGTTTAGGAAACAATAGTTTGTATGTATAAATATTGTGTCTTGATACATGATACATAAATATTACAGTACAAAGATACATACAAGCTTGAACGTTCTGTGACAGCCCTTGTTCTTTTCTCTGTGTCAGTCTGGGGAAAGATCGTGGGGACGTGAGAGGGTTACTCCAATTATGGATGAAGGGATACTATCTTTTCCCCTCCGCTTGATGTGATTTACTCGACATCCCTCCTGAATTTATAAGACAGCAGATTGCTGCTGCTTATGAAGTGACAAATACTCCTCGATGACACTGACTGACTTGCCCGATCAATTTCACTTGTCAGAAAAGTTGTTATGAATAGCTTGCTTTTGTTGACAGACTGTATAAAGCCTTAATTCATCCGCTCGTACACAGAATCTCATCTGCTTTTGCACTGAGAGATACGTTGGGTTTAAATCCTGTTTCAAAGGGACGTGGAAAGAGTTTATTTCGATAGTGTCACTAGAAAAACATTACTGCTTGTATTACTTACTCAATTACAAATCAGAATTATTAATCAGGAAGAAAGATTACTAAGTATGAAATCTTTTTTTTACATAACTTTATTATTTATTATTTATTATAATCATTACTATGCAGAATGCGTTCACTTACGGTTTTCCTGACACTTTGGATTCGTTAAGGAAAGTTAAACAAAAAATTGAGTCGGTCTTCTTACTCAAGTTTTCTGGACAAAACCATGTTGCAACGCAAGGGATGTAAATGAGTTTATTATTTTGCACATAAGGAAAATGCTGACTGTTTTTATGTAGCACACAAATGCTTGATAGCTTAATTGTACACTGAAATTTAAAGTTGATATAGGACATGCCCTACACCAAATATATATCTGCCATCACATTTTACATTTACCTCCCCCCTCCCATGCAACATGGTTTTGTCTTACTTGCTTCCTTTCGCTTAACTTTCCTTAATGAATCAGGCCCACCATCCCTAAACTACACTAAATTACTTTTAACTGTGGTTAAGGTTATATTGGTCAAATAAAACTAAAACGATCCATTTTGCAAATACAATCCATACCCTATGTACAATCGTTTGCTAAATAGAGTGTATCTAGCACTTGACTGCAATGGCTCCATCTATAGGACTTTGAGGTATGTAGTCATCTGACTGTGGCTGGTTCCCACAGTCAGATAATCTAGCTGATGTCAGAGACTTGAATGGAGTAGATGGAAATACTATTTAATTCAAACTCAATACAGTCAGGTGATGTGCAGGTGGGGGCCAGCCAAGGATAGAAGACTGCATAGAGGTCAAAGATGGAGTCAATGTAGTAACAATAAGTCTTAGATACTCTCTATTAGAGAATGTATCTAGCAAACAATGGTGCATAGTATAGGGGTCATATTTGCAAAATAACCTTTATGGGTAAATTTTTCACATAAACCACTGAAAAACAAGTCAACTAGTGGATTTATCCCTTAATATACCCTTTCTCATTAAATTGTTTAGTAGTGCTCTTTGCAGTAAATTTTGGAGGATACACTCAGCGATCGTGTCTGTGTTACTCCGTCACTGAGCAGCAGCAATTTTCTTTTTTCCTTTTTGATTTTCACATTTTTCTGGATAGTGTCCATATAAATGATCCTGTATACGTACATTCTGTTTTCACTGCCAAACTGAGTTTACAAATATTTTTCTTTTTTTTTTTTGGCACAGATACCTAACAGACAGTGCCTGATTCATTAAAGCAAAAGTAATGCGCATTTTCAAAAAACAATGCACGTAAATCGGGGACATGCACTTCCATATTCAGCAAGGAGCGGATGTGAAGATACGTCTGTGATGAATACGGGTCTAGGTCCCCTCCGCTCTACTAGACAGGACACTGCAGGATCCAATACATATGTGGAATATAAACTCACGAAAGAACACACAGAAAAAAAATCTATTGAGTTAATGTCATCTGTTAATAATATAGTCATTAATGACAAAACATTAAAAAAAAAATATTTTATTATTTTTCACATGAAATATATTTATTAGAATGTAAATGCTGTCTACTGTACATAAAATACATTTTTTACTGTTGCTCCTGATTACAAACACATGTTCTAGCATGAATACACAGCCGTCATAACTAGTAATCAGCACTTGCAGCTGGAGCAAGAGCTGACAAACAAGTACCTTAGAGATGCCCAGACCTTGAACTGGACACTGCTGCGTCTGCTCGAGTTTAGCGTGCCCTTACTCTACATTGACTACAGGCATACGCCCATTCCCCTCCACGTTCCATCCGTGAGAATGTACCCTGTAGTAAGTGTCCTTTGCACTTGAAGATGAATTGTGTTCTCTGATATACGGTCCAGTTCTGGGCATGTAATTGTGGTCATTAGACACAACGAATCGCCAGTTATGCTCTTAATGAATGAGGTCCACAGTGTTCGGTAGATAGTCCTAGCCAGAGCCAGCCTTTGCAGATGAGAGACCATGTGCGATATCCATTGCAGGGCCCACATTCAAGTTTCTTTTAATGAGCTGGTCCTTGACACCATCTGGTGCTGGATAAAGGACACTTGTCAGTGTTTATGCTACTGACCTTAGAGTCGCGGAGTCTAATGCACCCCCGGTATTTACCAAGGACCCCTGCAAGGAGGTTTGGTCTTAGCTGCAAGGGACTTGCAGGTCGCGGATCTCTAAGCCAGTCACCAGTGAAGCGTAGGTCAACTTGAGAGTACTCAGGCGGACCAAGGTCTCAGCCAGAGAGAGGAAATCAGGATCCAAAGAGTGGTCATATTGTCCAGGGTCAATACCGATCAGACAGTGAAGTACCAAACGCGGGATCCAAAGGGTAGTCAGGCAGTCCGAATCAGGAACAGAGGAGCAGTAAGAGAAGCAGAATCCATCATCATCATCATCATCATCATCACCATTTATTTATATAGTGCCACTAATTCCGCAGCGCTGTACAGAGAACTCACATCAGTCCCTGCCCCATTGGGGCTTACAGTCTAAATTCCCTAACATACACACACACAGACAGAGAGAGACTATGGTCAATTTGATAGCAGCCAATTAACCTACCAGTATGTTTTTGGAGTGTGGGAGGAAACCGGAGCACCCGTAGGAAACCCACACAAACACGGGGAGAACATACAAACTCCTCACAGATGAGGCCATGGTAGGGAATTGAACTCATGACCACAGTGCTGCAAGGCAGAAGTGCTAACCACTGAGCCACCGTGCTGCCCCTTCCAGGTGGAAGAGTCGATAACAAGTCGGGTCAGACCCAAGTATTACAACCGAGGAGGATGCAAGGCAGAAGGCTGGAGTAGGAGGTGACCCTAATGGTGCTAGAGTAGCTTTAAATAGAGGCAGGCTGTGCCTGATTGTGTCCCCCCCAGTCAGTCAGTAACGTCACTGACTGCCGACAGCTGATTGGACCGTCCCCGAGCCTTGGGTACACCCATTGCTGTGTCACTGTAGGAGGTCACATTAAAAATGTCCCTGACTGTTTGTGTTCTGTCTCCAGTCTGCAAGATAAGTCTCCCGCCTTGACCCCCTGCCTGGCTTTGGAGCTCCTTTGCAGGAGCATTGGGTGCCAACACCTGCTCGGTCGTGTTTTATTGGTTCCCCTTGCGGTGGCGGTTTTGGTTTGGGTTCCAATACCCTTCGGCTTGGTTGTCGTGGACTATATTTACTCCTGGTGCTGGACTTGCTCGCCGTTGCGTTGGGTGCCAACACCAGCTGGTTTGGGGTTTGTGTTTTACCGGAAAACACTGAGCAGTCAGCAGCCTGTGCTTGTGTTCTCCTGCACCATTCAGTGTTGGTATTTTAATAAACTCCTTTATTTGCCAAGCTTTGCTTTGTGTCCATTATTATCAGTAGATTGGTAAGAAGGGATGTAAGGAGGGCGACTGACTATTATATCAGAACACCAACCGTTAAATTTGTTTTTTATTAAGTCCCATGTTTAATGGCACGCTGTCTGTGTACCCTCACACATGCATTACAACTCACTCACAGTACATACAGTATATTAGAATGCTATTAGCAGCCTCTTTATATAAGATAAATCCCAGTTTTCATGGGGGAGGGGCTACATATTCCTGAAATAGGCAGCAAAATACATCAGCATAGTTTATGATGGACAGAGCCAATAACATCATCTAGGTCCCTTGATTAATGTGTGCATGATTTCTCTTTAATCTAAGCAATATATAGACCCCCACCATACATTCCTTATGCTAAACACAACACCATGAAACGATACACTAGCTTTAATCAAACTTCTGGAGTTTGACTTTGTCCAGAATGAAAAACACGAAAAAAAAAGGTACAGTGTAAAAATAAATAAACAGCCCAACACTCTGCTGAAAGAAGTCAGATTAGTACAACAGTGGAGTGAAGGGTTCAAAAATAAACTCAGGGTGAGTTGTTTCTTAATTTGGCCATTTCCTGAGCAGAGCTCTGTGATCTCCTAGTCTCACCTCTAGACACCTTGGTCTCAGTTCTAGCCCCCAGGCTGGTGTGTTGGTGGTCCTCGCACAGCCCCCATTTCAAGTCAGGCCTCAGAGCGATGTAAGAACAGATTTGAGGGATGAACTGTAGATTTTGGGAATCGCACACTGCGCAGGGTGAATGGGAGCCACTTGTTCTATAAAATAGAGCAACATAGAAATGTCATAATTCACTAACTTTAATCTTGCACGTTTTGCAGAAAATCTTTTGGACAGTTATAATAGATCTGACTCCATCTGAGTAATGGCAGTGTTTTCCATATGGTATTGTGGTTTATGAAGCTGGAAGTTCATGGAGAGACTGAGATCTCAGCTGGTGGCAGGAGAGACTGAGAGATACAGGAAGTTCAAATATTATATTAATGTCTTTTGATCTTGAACAAAAAAAAATATATCACTTTATCATCTGCTTATGAGCACTGGGCATGAAATATTAGGCTGTAAGCTTTATGTGCGGATCTGAAAATGATGTGCAAACCATTGATTGCATTGTAATGTCAGCTATTAAAAAACCATAGTTTGTGTGTTACATAATATAACAACAGATCGGCGGTCACAGGGGACCCTGATTGGTTTCCTAGTATCAGGTTATTTTCCCGTGTTTAAAGTATGTCTAACTGTGCATAGCACAATGTTACAAATCACTGAGAATTTCCATTCTTACATCCCATCTTTGTAACCGCAGTGTTGTTTTTTTTATGCTAAAGCACTATTGCGACACTTCCAGCCCATACGCGCCTGTACACACACACACACACACTCGCGCACACACACACTCGCACACACACACACGCACTCGCACACACACTCGCACAGACACCAGGTTGCTTTATTGAATAATTTTGATGATCTGCCTGCCTCATTCCAGCAACATTTCTGCATATAAACTGTATATATGTTACCTTGTTGCAATATTATTTATTTTCCTTTTAAACCATATAAATAATTACATTCCAATTTCTTTGGTCACTCACATACTCTCCACTATTTCATGTTTAATAGGCCATTGTTATTATTTAACTTTTTTATTATTGATATTTTATATAAGAATCAATATGCTGTTATTTTTTTTTATATGACACAGCGGCCTATTACTGTACAGAGACATTATGAGTCTTATTGACAATAACTGTACATAAATGGCTTTTCTTTTGCATGCTCAATTAATGAAACTCACTCTCTCCATACCTACATAGGTGGAGCCCTTTAAACCCCAGGCCTCCCCCCAACATGCAGTGCAGATCCCACTACCCCCACGTATCATGTCCCCGGCTTTGCTTCCATAAAAATAAAAGATATTTGAAAGTCCCAGAAACATGGGTCATCATAATGGAATTAAATTTGTCTTTATATCACTGAGACAAAACAGAGGCTTGATGGTGGGGAGAGGTCCCATAGAACACTCCGCTGCGGCCAGCTCTGGCCCCCGGGGGCCGCCTGATTTCATCATCATCATCATCATCATTTAGGGATGAAGAAGAAGGGGACACAAGGATTAAATCTCCGCTATGCAGGTACAGGAAAGGAATGCACCACATTTTGTACGGATCACCCCTCATCTGTCTGTAGATAAACCTAATCTTGTTAACCAGACACTTGATGCCTGAGGGTCAAAAGAACGGCAGATGCAAACTTTAATTGGATCTTTTCTTCCTACCGAAAAGTGCTGACCGAGGAAGACTTCCCTGTGCACTAAAGGACGGGTAAAGCCGCTATTTCACGCACATTATAAAGTCCATGTGCAACTTTACTGGTTAATAACTTTGGATATACACAAAGGCGAATTCTGACACTTTTAATGTATTAATGTTGTTCATTTTGGGCTAATTCATTGTTATTTCCTTTCAGATCCTTCAACTGATTGTATGTGTTAGAAGAAAACTTCAACTGTGTGTTATGAAAAATGTGTCACAAGTGATGGCAGAGCGAGATTAAGACGCCATGTGGCCCCCAGGCAAGATACTGGTTTGGGCCCCCTTGTCTCACACCGTCTGCCAAAAAAAAAACACACACACATAAAAATAGGTGACAGTAATCCAGGTCTCTCAGAGACCACTGGGCCATAGGCAGGTACCTAGGGTGCTTGATGGATGATCCGGTTCTAAATGATGTTCAGGTTTATGTTGAAAGTAAAACAATCAAACTGTACTGCATTAACTTTAAGATTTCAGCGTTTATGTCAGTGTGCATACAGTGTGCTTCTAACATCCAAAACTTATTAAAGTATGAAGTTGCACAAGGACTTCATAACCACCCGCTATGTCAAAGTCTATATAGTAGTGAGCTGCATAATATAAAGGAAATATCTGTCTATTCCTAACTGTATATGTCAACCATGATCTCTTTCACTGCTCTACAGGAGATTGCCATGTTAGGGGGAGGTGCTTCTCTACCACATCAGTGAGTGACTGACATCTTGGCAGACTTACTTTGTAGAAATTAACTGTGAGATAGACGTTTAATACACAGGGGCGGGACCAGAGATGTCACAGCAGCTCGAATGACTGTCGTCTCAGGTTTCGGACCTGTTAAAGAACCCATTTGTACACTGTCCTAAATATGGGGAAGGAGATTAATCTCCGTGTCAAGGAGGGGGGAGGGGGGGTATTTTTTTTTTATCAGAGCTGTGGTTGATTGGCAGGTTATGTATTTTACCCTCATGGTTAGTAAATGAAATTGCATTTATTAGACTATTCAAAGAAAAGAACATCCAGGTTTTAATAATAAATACGGCCCTTACTCCTGTAAAAGCCAACTTTCTATATTTAAACCAATATATATCTATATCCATATCTATATATCTACACACACATATATATATATATATATATATATATATAGATAGATAGATAGATAGATAGATAGATAGTAGAGATGTTCACTGGCCCCCGTGTTCTGGTTTCTGGGTTTGGTTTTGGATCTGGATTAACTTTGTGTTTTGGTTTTGGCAAAACCGCCCTTGCGTGTTTTGGTTTTGGTTTTGGATCCTGATTTTTTCCTAAAATCCCTATTTTTTTGGGGGTTAAAATCACATATTTTTGCCCCCCCCGCTACATTATTATTAACCTCAATATCACTAAATTCAAGTCTATTGCAGTCAATTTTGACCACCTCACAGGTCACAATATTATGTTCATACACTTTCAAACAAAGACTACAGATTCAGTGGCGGTATATAAATAGCTGGTGATGATGATGATGATGATTTAAAAGACCAAGCCTGCCAGACCTATTATTTGTATTTCAGCAATGACAATTAGCAATGGAGCAATGGAGCTCTCCTGAATGTCACTGGAGACTTTGAAGAACACTGCTACCTCTCCTCTTTCTATTCTACTTATGACGCTGCCCAACTGCACTAGAGACTGCCAAGAACTGTGCTACCCCTTCTGTGTCCCTCTGTGAAATGGAGCTGGATCGCCGTGGAGGGCGGTACTTATAGAATCCAAAGTTCGCAAGATCCGACGATGTAACAATGAAGTTTTGCCTCGTTTTCAATTCCGAGGGCTTGGTACTCGGATCTGCTAAGTTTGGGTGTGTTCGGTTGTCGGGGAACCGAGCCTGAGCATCTCTAATATATATATATATATATATATATATATATATATATATATATATATATATTACATGCACCACACACATGCACATATATATGTTAATACATTTTACTATATATATACATTTACTTTTAAATATTTATATGTACACGTGTGTATGTTTCTCTCGCATACTTACAACGGGAACATTGTGCCAAGAGACATTCTTCACCATGCCTGAATTATTCAAATTTATTAAACAATAATTCACATTTGTTTGACACAATGTCAAACTCGTAGCTCCTAAAGAACGGCTGTAGCTTTGGAAATATGTTTTCTTGGACTTTAATCATTTTGGCGAGGCTCCATTTCCTGTCAGAAAGTGAAACAGCTTAGGAATGTCATATTCACGAAAGAAAACAGGGAGAATCCGAGAGGAAGTTTCTCCTCTTCTGCAGAGCCCCCCTCAGATACTCAAACACACTCACTGGAGGGCTGGAACACATCAAACATTAGCACAGGGAAAGGACACACTTTTCCCACATTAAAATACATGGATAAAGTTGAACTTTTGCTAAAAATAGTTCCCACGGTTAATTCTATTAAGTACAGCCTAGATGTCTTTATTTAAGTACAATTTTTCCTTCACTAAAGAACATGAAGGGGGGGAAAAAAAAACCCACTGTAAATTTCCTGTAAGATTCACAAGGTGACGACTTAAGTGACTTTCAGAAAATGTTTATGTAAAAGATTATATTCTCCCAAAAAAACAGATTCTGAGAAAAACCGGCACTCACAAGTCAGTCGGCAACTGTCCTTAGCCTTTATAGAAATCATTTATTATAATAGGGTGATGCAGTTAAGTGACGACAGAGCTCTTGAAGGCAAAGGATTGCTAAATGCAAAATACATATTGTGATATACAAGTGTTGCTCATAACATTCACAAATATGTATTTTATCGGTTTCCAACCGAAGTTAAAATGATTTAAGTTGTATTTACATTAGCTGAGTACTAGCTATTGCTCTCTGGTATCAACAATTTTCTGCAAAAGGAGCTGACTGCTGTATCCTTCAATGGGAGTACGGTTAGAAGTTCTACTGTGTGTAGGAGAACATTTCCGAATGATTACAAGTTTATTTCAAAATGATCTGCTCTGATATGTTCCTAGAATTGATATATACTTATGTGGTGTCACGAGAGTGGGTGGAGCTTGTATTTGTACGCCCAATGAGACTAAATACAATGCTAGATATTATGGTAAATAAAGCCTAATCAATTTCATAAAAGGTTTGACTGTTTCATCAAAATATAGTTTCAGGGGCAAACGCAGGATTTGTAAAGGGGGGATTCCACGCCACACCGCCAGTGGGCGTGACCAGCATGCATGGGGGCGTGGCTATAATATTAGACAGTGCTTGGCTGCTCTCCAAATCTTCCTATAACCATATTATACACGGGCAGTGCTGCGTGGACTACTGTTAAGTGCACGCAGCTCTCCTTTTTCAAGCAGAGCCGTGTGAAGCGGGGGCAGGGTCCAGCCACCTCAATTATACAGTGCCCCAGGCAAGGAAGGGGGTTTCCAGGCACTAGGAACCCCCGTCGGTTTGCCTATGATCCTCTTCCCTCCCTTCACTTAACCAGCTGGCCGGCTGCCTCCTCTTCCTCTGTCGCTGTGCTCCAGGGGCTGGCTAGCAAAATTTAAGTTGGGGGGAGCACAGTAGGCCCATTAGCCTATTAGCAACACTTTAAAGAGAAGTGTGAAGCGGGGGCAGGGTCCAGCCACCTCAATTATACAGTGCCCCATGCTTGGAGGGGGTTTCCAGGCACTAGGAAACCCCCCTCGGTTTGCCTATGAGTTTTAGTTCTTTTTCTCTCATTGACCAAAACTGTGGATTGATATTCACAAATTATACCACATTAGTGCCCCTAGCCAAAATATGCTAGTAAAGTACTCTGAGCGACACAATATATCAGCATTGTGTAGAGCCTTATTGTAACAATACTCTCACGTCTAGTGTACAATACAGACACCATTCTCTGGTGGCTAGCGTACAATGCGCAACCCATTTACGGCTAGTCTGTAATACAGAACCCATCCTATGATGGCTAGTATACAAAAGAATACTGTCTGGTTATCAGTGTACAATATATGGCCCCAGTAAAAAATACAGACCGGTTGCCTGGTGGTTAGTGTACAATACAAAGCTTATTTCCTAGTGACCATTATACATCGCAGAGCACACTTGCTGGCGGGCAATGTACAGTGTGTTCTCTGATGACCAGTGTAAGATGCAGAACATTTTCCCTGGTGACCAGTGTGCAATACAGAGCACATTTGTTGGTGGCTATTATATAACAGAATCCAGACTAGGGTGTGCTCACAATAAAAGGAAAAATTAACTGAAATGAACATCAAAACATGCCTATAAACATGTGACTTGGGCCCTCTTACCTCTTTGTCCTGTTTTATATTTATAAGGAGTTAAACAATAACTATCTTTGCAATCAAATTATTGCAACCTTGCTACATTTCACTTAGCCTGTTAATACTTCAGTGACTTATAGACAATTCCACTCTATATATCTCAGTGTTCTTACCCTATAGTGTTTTCAGTGCCTCGTGTAATCGTTTGACAAATGTGATCACCTTTACGAAATGGCTCACAGAAGATCTTTGCCGAAAAGTATGGATGTCTCAAGCCCTTTTCAGTGTCATTTATCATGAATAAATGTCGCGGGCACTCTGTTCCAGGACAAGCCTTTCACCTGAGGAGAGCAGCGTACATATTGGATTACCTCTCAGGTGAAATAGCTTTAAAGGTTCCGGCAAATCCCAAGTGAACAGACATCTATGCTGTGAATCTACGGCCTAATCATCTCCCAGCGTCCCCTCAGGAGAGAGATACATTTCAAATAGTGGCATTAAGGCTAAAATGGAATACTAGGTACAGACTGGGTCTGGTTATAAGATTTGTGCCTCATTTTCCTGAAATTAAATGATTCCACTAGCCGGTCTCTGCTTAAACATTAAAACACAGCAATACAAATACCATTATTATTATTATTATTATTATTGTTTATGTATATAGCACCAATGATATTATGCAGCGCTGTGCAGAGGGTATATAATGATTCACATCAGTCCCCTTCCCATTGGAGTTTACCATGCTGTCAGTGATATCTCCGGCCACAGTGTACATAGAGGTCAGCATAGACTCACACTGTCTGTCAGTAATGTCAGCGACCGGCAGTGTGTATAAAGTTATTTGATGGGCAAACCCACCCCCTCCCCTTCCAGCATGCTGGGCTCTGCCCCCAAACACCCCTCCCCCTCCTCTCTGAGGAGAGGACGAGGAGCCGCCAAGGAGAAGAGAAGCAAAGGTAATTAAAACAGAGAAAGAAAATGGGGGGGGGGCAGAGGGGGCTACAGTAAACATTGAGATAGGGCACAGGAGCAAGTGGGGGTAGAGGTGGCTTCAGAAAATGTGGACAGAGGGGGCTGGAGCAAATTGGGGGAGAGGGGGCTACAGAAAACGTGAACAGAGGGGTCTGCAGAAAATGTGGACAGAGAAGGTTGGAGAAAATGGGGAGAGGGGGTTAAATAAATTGTGGAGAGAGAGGGTTGGAGTAAATTTGGGGAGAGGGGACTGAAGAAAATGGGAGAGGGCTACAGAAACTGGTGGGGAGAGGGGTATGTGCGACAAAAGCTGGTGGGATCCATATGTGAAAAAAGCTGGTTAGAGCAAGGGTGCATATGAAAGAAAAGCTAGTGGGCAGGGGGCATGTGAGAAAAGCTGGTAGAATGGATGAGGCATGTGTGACAAGAGCTGATGGGTACGGGTGGCATGTGAAAGAATAGCTGGTGGGCAAGGGGCATGTGTGAGAAAAGATTATGGGCAGCGGGGGACATGTCTGTATGTAACAGTGTTTTTTTTGCTTTGTTCTCAAATGTAACATTTGGAGCCTCCCCCTCTAGATATCCGGCGTTTGCTCCTGGGCAGCAGTGAATCCTGGGCAGCATTCTGCAACAGACATCAGTGCATCTGGGCATCAGTACATCCGGACTGCAGCCTGACTAACGGTTACTATTTTTATTTGACAAATGTCAAGTGTGTGAGGGGCTCGGATGTCGCAATTGGGGTGTGGGCGATAGGCTCAAGATTTTACTAGAGCACCGAGAAACTTTGCACTGGCCCTGTCCTACCACACACACAGACACTAAGGACCATTGTTTCCAGGATGTTTTATGAAATGTCAGAGAAAATCGAAGCACCCGGAGGAAACCCACGCAGAACCCACAAACACCACATAGATAAGTCTCTTCGGAATTGAACCTATGACCCCAACAATGTGAGGCAGCAATGCTAGCCACTGTGCCACCATGCTGCAGGACGAGAAAATTAGGTAAATTTTCCCCACAAGTATCTGAAGTAAAAATTAAAGAAAAATACAACCTACATGCTTTCATATGTCTTTTCACACTAATACTTAGCACTTCTCAACAAATATCTTGCTTTTCAGGGACAAGTTTTGATTTCCTGTATATAAAGTGGTGGCATTTACAGCACTTGGGAGTGACCACAGGAGAATTGGGTGTGGCTTGGTGGATTGTGGGTGCAATTTAAAATGACGTCCCTTTGAACCGCCACTTGAATATTTAAAGCTGCAGCGGACCCGGCATATGATCATGTAGTGTAAGTACCCTAACCGGGTAAAGTTCATACTTACATTCCATGATCATACATCGGGTCCGCTGCCGCTTTAAATATTCGAGTGGCGGTTCAAAGCGACGTCATTTTAAATTGTCGGGCTCTCCTCACATCGGAAATGGCCTGTGTATTTGTAAGCGTAAGTCACTGTTTTTAACATATCACTCTCTTTACTTTCGGATTATTTATGTCACTTTAAACAAAGTCGGTGTTTACAGTGACGTTAAGGTGACTATCACCGCAGGGGAGTAATAGTTATTGATTATTACAAAAAAGTGTTTGTCCTTGATTAAAAATAAACTTTTATTTAAAAGGCATTAAATGTCAGAGAAGGTAGAGATTTTTGCATGGGAAACTCCCGCTGGGATAGAGCCAAAATTATACTTAGGTGGTGCAATTTTTTTTTTGTACAAGTTGTGGGGCTGGTTAATATAGTGACCCCTAGTGGTAGCTGGTGGAGTAAAAAGATCCTGCCTCACCCCCATCTCTGCTTCTGAGTATAAGAAGCTGAAAGTGAGTCATTAACGGCAATACGTCTTGTGTCTTCTTAGTTGATAAATATGTTCGGAGGGCCGTGTTCAGCCCGGGAGGTAACTGCAGCAGTTTATAACTCGTCAGCCTTTAATTGCGCTTCATACCTTTAAATATCATCAAACTGCACTGATTAATATCAAACAGTGAGCACATCTGACACCCAGGATTACGAGTCCAACAAACTTGTTTATATTATGAATGAAAAAGCAGCTCCATTCCAAACTAACGTCTAATAATGCAGCAAGAGTGTGTTCCTAAGTGCTCCTGGTCGTCACAGAGAGACGCGGCGTTAAAAATATCTGGAAAGATCTTACACAAATAGCCCGGTCATTTAAAGGAAAAAATATAGAACATGTCTTTTGTGTGTGCAACAGTATAAATAGACCTTCTATATTATGCCATCTTTAACATTTTGTTATACTGTTTGTCAACCCATAACAATAATAAAACACGTCTGAAAAAAATATATATATTTTCCATCTTAAAATGGGGACAGAAAATAGACTTATCCTATTTCCATGTTTGTGTACAATATATATTTATAGTGCATACACATGTGGAAATAGGAGAATACTAGGATCAGTGCCTGATTTAGGGTTCAGACCGCCCTAGGCTAAAACACTTGTAGCGCCCCCCCCCCCCCCCCCCTCAGCTTCTACGCCAAGCTAATATGCGGTAGACAAAAATAGACTCATCCTTAATTTAAAATCCATCTTTCTTCACCCCCACCACCAGCAATGTTACTGGTCCCATGTTTTCGAAATTTCGCTCCACTTGGCTGTTTGAAAGGGTTACGGTAATCTTAGTCACTCATTTTGTTTTCATTTTAAGCACCCAACCAAGGATGACTCATTGGGGTATATTTATTAAGCTGCGAGTTTGAAAAAGTGGAGATGTTGCCTATAGCAACCAATCAGATACTAGTTATCATTTTGTAGAATGCACTAAATAAATGACAGCTAGAATCTAATTGGTTGTTATAGGCAACATCTCCACTATTTCAAACCTGCAGTTTAGTTAATATACCCCATTCTCTTCAGTCTTTACTATGGGAATACGTCAAGGTTAAAACCTTGCTACATTTTTCTTTCATGTTTTATTTTTACTTTGGAAAAATAACTCTTCTCTTATATTTTTACATTAATTTCAGTTTATACCTCACAATTCTCAACTCAACAGAATTTTGCCCTCCCTCCTAGCCTAGGGGGGAGGGCAGCCTAGTCAGCCTACTGAATAATTAGGCCCTGACTAGGGTTGTATGCAGTCCCAAAATTTCTGTTTACTGTTATTCAGCCGAATTTCTGCTCAAAATATACGAGTCACTGTGGATTTAGTTTTTCTCTGTTAAAAAAATGGCACATGTCAATGACAATTTACTTTGATTGGCATTACAGTTCCAATTTAACGACCCCATATCCCATTAGCCATTTATAATCAACGAGGTAGTTTCTGAAGAGCAACTGAGGAGCTCTGCAAACTGCCTTGGATTTGCACATAGGGGGTCTGGTTCCTCTCTGCACTCGGAAATATAATATAATATAATATAAATACACTTTTATGTTATCCAATATAATAATGCTTGGTGCCTCTGATGGGGGAGCACAAAGACCAGCATGTCCCCTTCCAAAATCTACCTGCCCCACACTGAAAATCACTGGAGCTCTTCCTGACATCCCAGTAATCTGGGGGCAATGGTAATTAACTCAAACATAGCAGGGACTCAAGTATGGAGTTCCCCATTTAGTGACAAACAGTCCCAGGCACAAAATCCAGTGTACCCCTCCTCCTGTACCCCTCCTCCTGTACCCCTCCGCTTTCCACTTCAAAGGTTACTTGGGCTTAGTTCAATTACAGTTTTAAAATTGTGTTTGTGTATGTATATTTTTTACTCTTTTGATATTATGGGCAGGAGTATTAATGACTAAACTGCTATTGACCACAACACAGTACATCTTGCTCTATGTAAACATGCATAAATGTATTGTGATCCATTGTGCTTAATTTTGCAACTGTTTCACTCCCAATAAGGCGCGACTCACTCCTAGATTTATCAAACCTTCTAAAAATGAAAAGTGGAGGTGTTGCCCATACCAACCAATCAGCTTCTAGCTATCATTTATCTGGCACAGTCTAGAAAATTATAGCTAGAATCTGATTGGTTGTTATAGGCAACAGCTTGATAAATCTACACCAAGGTCTTATTTGCTAACACTGCGTGTAGGAGAATACAGTAACCAATCACCAGCCAGCTTTTTTGCTCTAATACAAATTAGGTGATGAAAGCAAGATTTTAATTGGTTACTACAGTTTAGTGCTGATTTCACACCTAAATGCAATGCCGTAAATTGAGCCTTTCAGTCTTGACTCACATCATCCTGCTACTCTGCAAGAGGCAAATCACGCGGGACAGTGTGAGATCAGGAACGAGGGGTGGAAAGCAATCATGTGATGGGACAGTGGCTTTTGGAGTACGTTTACTGGGCTTAACATTCACAAATGGACCTCTTTGATAAAAAAGAAAATAGACACAAATTAAAACGAACACAGATTTGTTTTCATGTTAGTTACTGTATAGCATCTAACCACAAATCCCGGATGATTTAAACTACCTCACCCCGTAATCATCGGCATACTTCTAAGCCGAAATGACTTACCTCTCTATACCAGCCCTTCTCCCTCCTTCCCAAAAAAACAGAGCCATTTGTTTCTGGTGTCTAATATTTGCTGGCACTTTATAAAGAAAACATAACTATCTGGTGGAGATTGAGATCTGCCTGTGACTGTTACCATATGTTTTTTTGAATGGACTGAAATCATTATGAAGCGTTCCTACAGGGAGATACCCAAACTAGATCAAAGCAAGGAACGCTTATTTCTAAATCTAACTAAATAGTTTTTCAATAACTTAATTTATTTTACATGTAAATATGCCTGCGATCCTTTAGGGAGCCCTGCACTGTAGAGCCTGGTAAGCAAAATAAAATTAACAGTAAACTGAATTTTTTATTTTTTTATTTATTTATTTGTGCATTACGATCTCAATTGCCTCAGTGGTAAAATTAATGTTTTTCATGAATAACAGTGCAACGGTAATGAAGAAAAATGACCTTAATAAATGAATAGTCTCTGCAATTATGCAAAATAAACAAATATGTAACATTGTTATTAACTTTACAAAGAATATATTAGATCTTTGCATACATGCAATGAGATTTTACAATAGTACTTTACTATGGACTTAAAGTGATGAGACAGATATCCTGGCTAAGGGCCTCTCTTGGCTAACGTGAACAATATATTTCATTTATAAAATATTTAGAGTCCTGTGTGTTTCAGGCGGTAGATTTGCTTACTCATTCTCTTTCGCTGAAATACTTTATTTCAAGTTGAAAAAGGAAAGTCCAGGCGATACGGTGAAATAAATATCTGTTGTTACAAAGTAGGCGACAGATTTTTCAAACTGTGTGTGGTCTTCTTATGATGGGTAAGTGCACGGGGGGGGGACGCTTACACCTGACAATGTTACAATGTTACAAGAATATACTATAAGTAAATCCAGATTTCAGCATAACTTGGTACTGGAAATTGAAAAGGATAGAATGTTTAATAACGAAAGATCGTAAGAGATAAGTATATATGCTGACAAAGACGAGCTACACAGGTTGGGAACTGATAATAAAAAAAAACATGATGTTTTGGGACCACAACTAAATCTAGGTAGGGGCCCATCATTGTCATTCTTGCCTCCTGGGGACCCCTCTCAGTTCTCAATAGAGCATGTACCTAGTGCACACGAGCGGGTCAGAAGAAGCTTCAGTACTACAGGGGGCGTTGGGGCCTTGGAGGGTGGGGTGACCCTAACCCCCCTACACCCCCCGTAGTTCTGCCCCAGACTATGGCAGTGGACATTGCCTATCTGCGACAAGACAATCAAGGGATATGATTTTCAATGGTCAGTTTTTCATTGTTGATTTGGCAGCACGGTGGCTCAGTGGTTAGCACTTCTGCCTCACAGCACTGGGGTCATGAGTTCAATTTCCGACCATGGCCTTATCTGTGTGGAGTTTGTATGTTCTTCCCGTGTTTGCATGGGTTTTCTCCGGGTGCTCCGGTTTCCTCCCACACTCCAAAAACATTCTGGTAGGTTAATTGGCTGCTATCAAAATTGACCCTAGTCTGTCTCTGTGTGTGTGTATGTTAGGGAATTTATACTGTAAGCTCCAATGGGGCAGGGACTGATGTGAATGAGTTCTCTGTACAGCGCTGCGGAATCAGTGGCGCTATATAAATAAATGTTGATGATGATGATGAAGGGACAGTGGCAGGTTTTGAAATATTTATCACTGGAACATTTGTCCCTCACTGTATCTCCTTTTAATTTTGACCAGCGATCTGTACGCAAGGTGCAATTCTCGATCAATATCCTACAGATAGAATCTTATGAATGATTCTATTTAAAAAACTATAGAATTCTATAGAACTATATAGTTCTACTCATGTACAGCATGCGTGCCGTAATGACGGGATCTTGTACTCTGAATACAATTGAGCAGGCGGCCTCCCATCTTCCTTTACATTTGGTACGTCTGTCTCTGATATTTACATTTTATAACCAATTAGTAAGTTCACAAACTCGTTTCAGATGGCGCTTGTTTTTATTGTTCTTTAATATGCATTTAATGTTCAACATCCATACTTCCTTTCCGTTGCTATTTATTTTCTTTTTTCGGTTGGGATTTTACGTACAAAAAATACTTAGTAAGGTTGAACGTTTCTTAAAGCCAGGATTGTTTCTTTCACATGAGAAAATTGTTAAGAGCACTGAAAGCCGCCTATGTTACATTCCATTGTTCGGAGTGCGTTTTGGGAACACATCCCTTTCTCATTATATTTCCAGAAAATATATTTGATCTGCTCTATTCTTAGAACACCTCTGATGTGGTCTGTGAATGGGACACAGTATAAAAATATTTCTTCTTTATACGAGACAAAATGTTTCCATTTCTAAGAAGCATTAGGAGAACTATATAATACTTTGGCAGTGAGTTAGGTTGAACAGATAGGATTTATTGCTATTTACAATGATCCATCCCAGCGGTAGCAAATAATATAAACTTGTAGGACACTATTAATAGGAGAGAGTAACAAGCGCCTTATTTACTAACAGTCTGCAAAACATAATCGTATCCTCTCAATTTAAAGCACCACTAAAACCTAAAGTGTAATTTGCTTTACATGTGATAGATTCCAGTAACATGCAGAAATCGTTAGACAAAAATATAGCAAAAAAAAAAAAAAAAAAAAAACATGTTTAGAACTTAAGAGCTTCACCCAAAAGTTTACATTTAGTCTTTGGGTCGAATTTGCTATGTTAAGTAAAAATTTAGAGTTTTTTGTAGATTGGGTGTACAGTTCTGCTGATACATTTGGTTTCCTGGAACCTACATTGGTTCTGCTCTGCTCGCATCAAGGGATTATGGGAAATTTATAGGGAAGGAACCTCAACGATACAGCTTCCTCTTAGTAACAGGCTAGCGGTAATAGCACTGAGAAGTGCTGGACTTCTGGAAATTTTGGATGGATTGGGCCAACACTGCACCCCAGATAAATCAAGTAGTGAATTTTATCTTGGCATAATGAAATCCACCCAAAACTAAATATTAAACAGTTTTTTTGGTTTTTTTTGGGATAACATGGGCATACAAGGAGAAGCATTTTTATCTTCGTACAGCAGACATCATCAGGGATTTATAAAGCGCCACTAATTCCGCAGCGCTGTACAGAGAACTCACTCACATCAGTCCCTGCTCCATTGGAGCTTACAGTCTAAATTCCCTAACACACACACAGACAGAGAGACTAAGGTCAATTCAATAGCAGCCAATTAAGCTACCAGTATGTTTTTGGAGTGTGGGGGGAAACCAGAGCACCCAGAGGAAACCCACGCAAACACGGGGAGAACTCCACACAGATAAGGAAATGGTTGGGAATCGAACTCATGAACCCAGTGTTGCCCCCCGTCTGCCTGTGGTGGGGTGTAGCTGCATACACGCAAGAACCTGCCTCTGTAGATCCTCATACCACCCAGGCTTAGCTCTCTCCTCTTCCACCAGGATACAGAGCCTAGTTACCATGACGGGTGTCCCTGCCTCTGCACGTTTAGAGATCTGTATGTACAATTGATACCATCATGCGTAGTGCAATCAAAGTTGACAAAAGAATAGGTAGCAGACCATCTCTCTAAAGAAATAAAGAATCACTTTCATTAGGTAGTTTCCACCTGCACGGTTCTCCCCAGAATTGATACAGTCTCTGATAAGGATTCTTACTCCCTCTCCTCGTCCTGATCTCGGCTCCCTACAAGGTATCTCTTCCCATTTAGTTGTTCTGCATTTGTCCCCATTGAGTCATTAAGCTAAAAAAGGAGTACGTTTTCTCTTGGACAAACCATGTTGCAATGCAAGGGGTGCAAATTAGTTTATTATTTTGCACATAAGTTAAATACTGGCTGTTTTCTCATGTAGCACACAAATACTTGATAGCTTTACATTTACACTGAAACATAAAGTTGGTCTAGATCATGCCCTACCCCAGCTATATATCTGCCATCACTATTTAAATTTACCTCCCCCTTCAATGTAACATGGTTTTGCCAAGGTGCAAAGTTACTCCTTTTTTTTGTTTAACTTTCCTTGATGAATCAGGTCCACTATCTCTATCTTTATCACAGAACTCTGTAGGCTGGCTTTGGGATACAAAATACACTAGCACCAAATAAAAAGTTAAGCCTGATCGTGGTGGTTTTATACAAGAAGGTGAAATAGGAGGTACATTTAAGTTAAAAAATTAAGTTTTCCCCCTGTGTACTGGAGTAAATATTTAAAACATAGGTGCCGACTCTACACTGCTGGCCTGTTCCACAGCTGGTGACATTCCTAAAACATGATCCAGAGGTGTCGGTGTTATACATCTATCCACAGGGGGCGGTAAGTATTTAAGGCTCTGCGGGTTGTCACTATAAGAGAAGACAGCAGCCTAAGGATAGCGACATTGCAATATCCATAAAATGTGAAATATATTACATCTTATCTTAGTATACGTTTAAACTTTAAATATGTATACGAGTTAATGTGGGTTCTGCCCATAGAGGGTACATGCCAGTGGGACCGGTCTTGGCGCCACCTCTGCGTCACACAGTTGGCTTCAATTAAACTTGCTCCAGAAGTGATTTGTACAGTGTGTTTTATAGCTTTTTAGAGCTTGTTGAGACAGTCGCGTTACTAGAACTTTTCACAAGAAAAGCACCCTGCAAATGCTTCTGGGATAATGAGAGTGGTAAAGTTGGGGTAGATTTTTTCGGCTGAACAGGTCATTTTGCAGAGGTTCCGTAGATGGAATATTAAAGTCCCAATTTTGCATGGCCATTCCCCATTGTATTTGTTAAAGTCTACTTTAAGCATTTCACAGAATTTGCAGCCTATAAACAAAGCTGGAACAACAATGGTGTCGATTCATTCTGCTTTGTTATGTGATTACGATATATTAAGGCAAAGACAAATTGTGTTGCACATTTTAAATTTACACCTTGGTTTTCTCAAGGTGCACATTGTACTAAATGAGAACCTTAATCACCGTTTCCATAGAACTTTACAGTTTCTCTGCAAAAGATTGTGAACTCAAAACAAAATTGTATTTTTTTTTAGCACCAAAGACAAATCGCAGACAAATTAAAACAAATTTACATTGTGTCTTATACCCTGAAAATGCCCTTTTACATTGCTGACTTGTGTTTGAACCATTAGTACAGATTTGTGAACCATTTAGGTGAAAATAGAACTATTGGAATAAAAGTTGCAAATAGCTTCATCCACAGAACTGCAGAAGACTCGCTCACCTCCAGCAAACTTGCCCAATATGCTGTATGTATATATTGTAGTCCTATGGCGTCCTTATAAATACGACACGTTGGATCTGTCAAACAGCTCGTGGCTCCAATGCTGCCTTTTGAAATTGCACAAGTGATATAGAAGCGTCTTAAACGTGAAGAGCTGTCACCCTACAACAGGGGTGTTGTAATTGGCACTGTCATGTTGTATAAAGTGACTATATTGCTTAGATATGCTCCCAGTAATAACTGCTAACATAGCTTCTGTCTGAGTAATTAATCAAAGGCCCTTACTGTCATCCTTAGAGGCATAAACAGGCTTTCTACAAATTTGTGCTCCAGGCATTTGCCCTATTCAAATGAGTCCAAACTATATTTAAGGAAGGCTTGTGCTGAGCTCGATCATTTGATGTCCTGGTCCCAAACAGAACACACACACATAACATTCATTGTGGATTAACACAAGCCCCATTGTTCCCAAAATATGTACATTATGTCAGTGGTACCTCAGTTAACCTCGTTTCGTGCTAATTGACAAAGAGGGAGGCGAGGTTAAAGCATTTAAAAAGCTAATCATCTCATCTGTTCCTTTCTAAACGACGGACTGAATTCCCAGCGTTTTGCTTTTTGACCTCAATGATTTTAATGGCCAATGTGTAAAGTTTTATTCGATCCTTTTATCGAACGTGAAAACTAAATGTAATTAAATTTTACAGTAATGTCAAGTTTCAAAAGCAAAATGTGGAATCGTATACCTTAAAACATTTCCAATTCTCCTGTAACTGGATGTATCTGAATTGCATTAGATTCTCTGAGATCGTGCTGTAATGATTCTAGGAATTAAAGTGTTACAATCCTCTGTGCGGGAGCCCTTAAGCTGCTGCCTAGGTGTTCTGTCTTGTATGTGGCATAGATCTACTGTAATAAGGCAGTAAAGTTGTCCAGCTCCGAGACATGTACACAGGACACAATTGTCCTGTGTGTTTGTCACAACCTCGATATGTGGCTAATTTGGCTCGTACTTTGATGGCCACATAATTGCAGATCCAATTCTTTCATGAACATTCTAGGTAAACGGATCTTATGAGCACAGTGTTAACTTTCCATTACATTCTACACTATATTCAGTCTCTATCCACTAAACAGCAGAGGAAGAAATTATGGGTCACTTTGACCATTTCAGCACCAGGACAGTCCGTCCTATGAATGTCCTTATTGTTTACAGTTTGCCAAAGGACACAGACCAGACACAAACCTTGTTTTAGATCTGTTCTCCAAGCACAATGCACAATGACGTTCCTCTCTTAAAGGGCAAATCCCATAACCAGCTCTCGTGAAAATGGCTAACTGGGGGCTAGCTGTTAGGTGGCCTATGGCTACTAAAAGGCTATTTTACATTTGTCACGTGGGACAGGGAGCAGTGTAAATCATCTCAACATTAAAGAAGAACGGTTGGAACCCCAAAATAGAGGAATTGCAGACTTCAAAGATTATTAAAATTGATGATAACACATGTTTGTAGGGACTGTCCTTTTTCCAGGCAGTGGATACAGTTGCTCACTGGGGCCATAGTTTGATAGCAGAAAAAATCTCCAAGCTTCCTATTTGGGTTTGCAATTGGACAAATAATAATTATAATAATAATAATAATAATAATAAGTGAACTTAATATATACTCCAAGAATATTAGCAAGACCTAACTACTAGATGAAAGTGGAGAACTTCTGGAAAAGGCTTTTTGAAGAGGGGAGCGTTAATCCTGATGTCAAGATCTCTACTCTTCCCCTTTGAATCCGTGCCCACATTACACAGTACTTTATACTGCATTGTGGTAAGTATGTTTTACAAGCTCAGTGTTTTAATGATTAATATATTATATTATTTTATTTACTTATCTCGGCCTACTGCCAAGATGGACACCAGAAGGCTTTCTGAATGCTTCAGAACAGGGTTCTTGACAAAGTGATAGTCATCATCATTTATTTATATAGCGCCACTAATTCCGCAGCGCTGTACAGAGAACTCATTCACATCAGTCCCTGCCCCATTGGAGTTTACAGTCTAAATTCCCTAACACACACACACAGAAAAACAGACTAGGGTTAATTTTGATAGCAGCCAATTAACCTACTAGTATGTTTTTGGATTGTGGGAGGAAACAGGAGCAAACACGGGGAGAACATAAAAATTCCACACAGATAAGGCCATGGTCAGGAATCGAACTCATGGCCCCAGCACTGTGAGGCAGAAGTGCTAACCACTTAGCCACCGTGCTGCCCATATGGTCTGTGTAGAGATTTGGCAGGTTTCAGAATTTGCTGGAGTTTGGCTATTTCGGGAGTTTTCATTTCATTTAGTTAAACCAATTTTGTCAAGAAGTTTGTCCATTTTTTGTTAATAAGATTTCCTATGCATCTCTGGCCATGGACCCAAAATGACCAAAGTCCGAGTTAAGATTTCAATTAGGAATGGCAGTCAATTGATGACCGGAGTTGTTGTGATTGTAAACTCAGTGGCTGACCACATTAATTGGAATCTATATGATCCTCTCTTTGTGTGCCAAAATTGGACATGATTAAGTTATTCAGCTCTTTGGGTCTGTCTATGTTCGGGCTGGTTCATGAGGGTGTCTGTTTTTGCACATTCCCACCTCGGCATGTCCTAACCATAGCAATTGTAGCAAAAAGTTGGTTTCGCGCACTCAGGTGACCCCTCTTCCCAAAAACTTGCCACGGAAGGCGCTCTTCTGTATGTGAAAGGATATTTAATAAAGTTGAGTAGAATGTTCCCAACATCGTATGGTCCAGCTCCCGGAGGACTTGGGAAAGTGATGTAATATATGTAATAATGGGCGCCAACCACACAAAACTGACACATGTAATAAAGACAATCGCCTCATTCTCATGATTCATTTATGATATAAATGAGGATATACCCAGCAGTATCTTCAGAGGAAATGTAAACAAATAAAGGAGAGTAAGTGGTAAGTGGACGTAGATTGAACTTTGATGGGATTTATTCACCCAACTAAATAAATGATTCACACACGGGGAAGATTTGTGTCCTGATTTAATTGCGTACTCTTCGTCTGATAGTTAATTGCTTCAATAATGATGTATCCTTTAATGGGCAGTAAATATATGTGTTTGTGGTTTATCAACTTATAGAGGTTTCCCCCTCCAGACAAATGTAATTTATCATCTTGTATATGCTCACTTGTACTTTAAATAAATAAATAATAAAAATATTGGGCTTGATTCATCAAGGGACGTATCTGCCGATTTTGAGCGTATCGTGTGCAAAATCATTCTGTGCATGTCCAGAACCGGGTGATACGTCCGTGAAGGCAGCGCTGTCCGCTGTGTCTGCGAACGCAAAGGACACTTACGACTGCCTAGGATTTTGGGGAGTGAATTGGACAGGGAAGGGGCGCATCTCTTGCTCCAGCTACAGGGCTAGTCTAAGTCCTGATCAGTAATGATGACAGTCCGGTGTGCATGCTATAACATGTGTTTGCAATCAGGAAAAACTGTAACAATGTATTTTATGCTCAGTAGACAATAGCAACATTCTAATAAATGTATTTCAGGGGGGGGGAAAAGAAAAAAAATTTCATTTTTTTTTTTTTAAACTGTTTTATCATTAAAGTTGTAGGAGGGTGTGTTGAACCCAGTAAGCTAAAGTCATCTGTAAGTGAAAAGCCCTGTAAAAGAATATACCTTATGAGAATAGCAGCGTACACATGCTTGAATGCATACAATATAATTATCCATATAGAACCAAGTGCTGTAACTGTGTTTTTATTCCATTTAATTCCATTTCTCCACCAGTTCTATGTAACATGAAATAAATATCACAATAGCTCTTATAAAAGCCTCTCCATACTGTAAGAGCTGCAGGCTCCATCATTTAACATTGCCAATAAATCTGTAATTTACTCTAATACCGAGAAGAGATTTTATTTAATGGGAGATCATATAATGCAATGTAAGTCAAGTTTGAGGAATAACGGTTACTAATTTAGTGAATCAAACACCCTGCAGCTGATGGAAGTTCTCACATTACTGCATGTTTAGAAAAAGGTCGTTCAGTTTGTGGTTTGTTGTCTGTGAGAAACATTTATCCCTAAAATACGAGACTACGTTCCCATGTGAATCCACTCTAGCCGAAGAGAATAGACTACCGAGAGCATTAACACGAAGCAACGCAACACAACAAACCTGCAAAATAAATGTACGGAACAAAGTTGTAGTATGTCTGCTGTATGTCCGAGGAACTTGGATGTATCATTATTGAAGTTTTTGCCTTATTTACCGTGTGTGCTAATTATGTACATACCTAAGACAACAATGAATTTATAGAAATTGTAGTGACTTTTTCCTTCAATTTTCTATTTTCTAATTTGGCTTTTGCCAGCCATGTAATTCTCT
Organism: Mixophyes fleayi; assembly: GCF_038048845.1. Classification (NCBI taxonomy): domain Eukaryota; kingdom Metazoa; phylum Chordata; class Amphibia; order Anura; family Limnodynastidae; genus Mixophyes; species Mixophyes fleayi. The sequence goes on from NC_134408.1 coordinate 138,800,958, forward strand.
CAGTAAAAAAAATTGAGAATGGCGTTCTTGGAAGACAGGCCTGAGAACATGGGGTACAAAATAACTAAGTTAGGGCCTGGTTTAGCGTTTGACGTAAGTCTATCTGCACCACCTAAACATGTGACTTGTGTGAACTTTGATGCACTGCGCATGCACAAAAACTGCGGCCGTATTTAGAGTTGCGCGCATCTTGTCTTTGTGTCCACTTGCCCTATGTAGATGTGAGTCTGAGACATTCACATTTAAATTGAGTGCACTAGGGGCACGGAGACTATATCTTACAGATGCATCTGTTTTTTAACTTACATGTATCTTTGCTGGGGAGGGCTGGCAAAATTTATCCGGGGGGAGGGGGAGGAGTTCAAGACTCAACTCAGCAGCCTATTCAGAACATTTTAATGGAAAATAAATACAGATGGGTCAGTGAGCCAGCCCAAGGTAGCCCACTATGTGTGGGTACAGAGGCCCCCCTGTCCCCCAGCCTAGCCTGCCCCTGATCTTTAAGATACATCTTTTAGGAAGTGTATCCCATCCCATCAGCCTGGTAGATGTTTCTGCACTGATGATAATAATGATGGTAGTGGCATTTTTTGCACATAAATATGGAGAAATGTCAGTGCATGGAATATTTATCACCCCGTATATAAAGGATGATTGGGTCTTTTTGCAAAATTTTATTCTCTAATTGTATAATTAAAAGCAATATTGACGTTCATTAATAGCATAAGTAAAATAAAACATGCTACAGACCCTATGAAAGCATCATCATCAGTTATTTATATAGCGCCACTATTTTCTCAGCGCTGTACAGAGAACTCCTTCACATCCCACATTACAGATACCCCACTTTGGTCAGACATAGAGGTAGGGGGCCTGATTCATCAAGGAAAGCATTGGATGTAAACTACACGCACAGACGCTGTTATTCATCATCATCATCATTTATTTATATAGCGCCACTGATTCCGCAGTGCTGTACAGAGAACCCACTCACATCAGTCCCTGCCCCATTGGAGCTTACAGTCTAAATTTCCTAATATAGACACACACACACAGACAGACAGAGAGAGACTAGGGTCAATTTTGATAGCAGCCAATTAACCTACCAGTATGTTTTTGGAGTGTGGGAGGAAACTGGAGCACCCGGAGGAAACCCACACAAACACAGGGAGAACATACAAACTCCACATAGATAAGGCCATGGTCGGTAAATGAACTCATGACCCCAGTGCTGTGAGGCAGAAGTGCTAACCACTAGGCCACTGTGCTGCCCACATTCATGTACAAGTGGATCTGAAGAATGCAGATGGGTATAAGCACGCTCTAGCTATACTTCACTTGCCTTATACAGACAGACAGAACACCCTGCGGGATACATACATGTATACAGTGCCTTAAAGTCCTATCAGAACACAAGGGGAAGAAGACAATATTAAATACATTAACGATTTTTATTATTAAAAATAATAAATTTCTAAACTTTTTTTTCGTTTTTTCCTTTTATTTGAAATACATAAATCAGGATGTTCTCTATGCGTACTGTACATAAAACACAGTCTTATAGTTTGTCTTACTCGCAAAACTCATGTCGTGGCATGTATACGTATCGTCATCACAATCACTCTGCACTTACACCTGCCCTATAGCTGGAGCGAGTGATGGAGTTAAAAAACATGTACTCAAGAGATGTCCAGAACTTGGATCGGACGAATGTGCCAGCGCTCGACCTCAGCGCGCCCTTCCTGTGCATCGCCTATGTGCGTCCGTCCCATCCCTCCCCCATTTCAACCCTTCAAGTAGCAGGCAGCAGTAGATGTCATTTGTGTTTGGACAGGAATTGCCTGCAGTTGTGTTCACTGGCATAAAGTCCGCTTCTGAGCATACGCGGCGCAATTTCACACAAGACAGGGCAGCGCGGTGGCTCAGTGGTTAGCACTTCTGTCTTACAGTACTGGGGTCATGAGTTTAATTCCCGACCATGGCCTTATCTGTGTGGAGTTTGTATGTTCTCCCTGTGTTTGCATGGGTTTCCTCCGGGTGCTTCGGTTTCCTCCCACACTCCAAAAATATACTGGTAGGTTTATTGGCTGCTATCAAAATCGACCCTAGTGTGTGTGTCTGTGTGTCTGTGTGTGTCTGTTAGGGAATTTAGATTGTAAGCTCCAATGGGGCAGGGACTGATGTGAATGAGTTCTCTGTACAGCGCTGCGGAATTAGTGGAGCTATATAAATAAATGGTGGTGATGATGATGGCACGCAGCGGGACTTGCGTTCCTTGATGATCCAATCCCAGGATGTGTAATATGTGCTATAAGATTCCAGATACATACACTTGTTGGATGGTTCAAGTGAATGATCAACAAATGCAGAAATGTCTCAAATACACCAATGGCTCAAATACATTTATGAAATGCTGAATGTTAGCGAAGGACACGTGTTGCTGGTCTGATATCTCACTAACGCATCGGCGGCATGTTTCCAGGCTTCCTATATAGTGGATACCTCCTACATAAGCACAGACATGTTTTACTGTTTTAGTAAATATTTTATTTACTGTATTATTCTAGTAAATAGGTTCCCAGCCTTATTCTTGAATAAATAATGGTTGATGTAATTAAAAATAAATAAATAATAACTTTCCCCATTTATAGAAAGATCATTAGCAAAATATTTTGCTGTTATTCTACAAAAACAAACATATATTGAAATTGTTTGCGACTGATCTGCTCATAAGTCGAAACGGGCAAATGGTTTTGGCCGATTTGGGAATTCAGTTGAGTTTCAGAGATTTGCCGCTTGTGTATCAATTTGAGAATTGTTCCTGAACCGCCAAAGATTTGGGCAATAATTAACACCCGCTGGAGAACTTTAAAAAAAAAAAAGAAGGTAACTTTTAAAGGTATTTTGTTTAAACAATGTTTCAGCTCAATGCAAAACAGTTAACCCTTAGTTAGTTTTCAAAATAATGTTTGCAAGTCATCTTATCATCAATTGGGGGCAATTAATTTATAAAACAAATTCGTATTGTGCAAGTAGAAAAAGTACCCGACAGGAAGAAGCTTCCAGGGAGAGTTTTACAGTAAAGCATCTCTTCATTCTCAAACATTCACCTGTCTAAAACCCAATATTTATCATAGACTGTAAACACAGCCGTTACTTGCAGCTGCAGACAAAATGAAAACTGTAAATTGTAAGACACAGAGTAAGGTTTCGCAGGTTTTATTTGTGTGTATGTCTGCCACCTAGGAGACTGTGACAATGACTCAACGTTGAAATATTCTCAGTATTACAACAAACCCATTCCTTAATTATACTGCACCCGACCTTAATATTCATGAGTCGCTCTTGAAACGTTACTGCACACACACATTGCCTTGTCGGGGTGGAAACTAAATTGTATGTTGAGACAGGTAAAAGAGAAAATATTTCCCTCTAGGAAAGCAGAGTGTAGAGGACAGAATGCACATTTACCAGGAGCAGAATTATTACTGACGAATAATATGTGAACAGTTGACGAAGGCGGTCGTTTAAAACAGCACTCAAGACGGAATTTATGATGTAATTGTATCTGCTTTTGTTAACAAGGTGGAAACTAATCAAAACGGAACTTTGCAGATGCACAAAGACCTTTGATAGACAATGGTTGTGGTATCAGTCAACTTCGCTCCATCACTCACCCTCCTCTATTCGCCAGCAGCGTCAAGGAGGACTGCCCTATATCGGGGCTCCCAGAGCAGCCCCAACATGATAAATTCCAACAGTATCTCTATACATTGCTGCGATTTGTCCGGGTCATAAATAGACCCATTAATTTCTTATAAACTGCAGACTGAAGAGTTCTAACTATTGTTACTATACCCTTCCAAAACGTTAAACTTATAAGAGAAGACTTATCACTAAAAATAGCGACACCGGACAACTGTTAAATTTGGCTAACTTTTAAGTCACCATTTATTAAATTTCAATTGGAATTTAAATCTGAATTTAAATCAGTGGCAGAAAAGGCAAATAGGGGAGGCGACCCAACCTACGTCAAACTACCAAACAGTGTATGGCCATCTGACACTAACCACTGGTCCCAAGACAAGTCCTTTACGATTGGCCGGTGCTAAATCTGGCTTCAGCTTACCTGCCCCCCTCTGGGCTCGCAATGCCCCACCTGTACAAGGCAGGCCAACGAGTCCTGTTTAAAGGACCAAGAGCCAAGGTGCTTCGAAGAGGGTAGTGCCCTTCGGCCAATCAGCAATAGGACCGGTTACGACTCACCAAATTTGTCTTTCTGCCAAAGCTGGAGGCCTTTAAAGGTCTACAGCCCGCCACCAAGTGACCCAAACAACTTCCCTATACCTCTGAATAAATAAACTAATCCAAACCTTTGTCCGTGAGGTGTACCCAGTCTGGACGATATAAGTGAGCCCGATCAGTGGTGATTTTGGGGTGCTTAATGCTAATCCCTCCTAACGATTTTATAACTCTCCCTATATTTTTATTTAGTTTTTTTATGACACGTTTCATGACAGGGGCAGCAATAGGGAATCTCCATGACAGTCTAGGTATGACTTCTGACCAACAAATTTAAACCGATGGTCATCGTGTTTTAACCGCCCACAGATTTTCCCTCATTGCAATAATCAGATTGAGGGATTTGCCAAACCCCAAATCATGCGAACAAAAGCTTAAGGTTAACTTAATCAGAAGCCAATTGACTTAACATGTCATTGGAGTGTTGGAAGAAACTGGAGTGCCTGGAGTATACACACACAAACACAGGAAGAACAAATGACCCCAGCGCTGCGAGCCAGCAATGCTAACCACTGTGCCACCGCATAACCTAGATATTTAAATATACTAAAAGTGATCAGGCGAAATTAGATGTGTTCACTTACTTTCCAGGAGGTGACAGAGATTCAGAGGCACCGTCTACATTTTTTACACCTGGTCGGAATGTGGTGTAAAGCCCAAAAAGGCTGCATTTGCTATTTCCTACAATACAGTACAGTGCAGATTATATATAGAGAGCAATATTCAATGTAATTCCCTGAATGTTCCAGATGGGGTGATGGATTTTGTTTTTTTACGGTCTTAAGAATAAAAAAGTGACCATGATTTTTCTCCTAGCCTCGTTAGAGCAGAAAGAGTTAACCAGGACGGTGGATGGAAATATTACGGGAGGTCCACGGTTGAGCTACAGTTTGTCGCTCACACCCGCCCTCCCTTTTTTAATATTGTTTTATGGATAAGCGAGAAATAATGTTACATATCAACTTTTTATATAACATGGAATGCCTGTACGGACTAATGACACAGTTACATCGTTACAGTACTATAATTAAGTAGATTGGGCTTTCTGACCATGCTCACTACAAACATCTGATGTGTAGCTGGAGATCACAGCAGCGTGGTGGCTTATTGGTAGGACAATATGATTCATAATATCAGAAGCAGCTACTTAAAGAGTTAGTAGTTCCTCTTTTTGTAATTGAGGTATTTTACTGGCAGTGATTCTCAAATCTTTTATTTCTTTATTTATTTCACACTTATAGGGCCTGAGTCGTCTTCAGGTGTAAGTCCATTTGCACGCCGTATATTGCGTGAAAAAGCTCTGCGCATGCGGCAGAATGGAGCTTACGTCAATTAACGCAATTCATGTCTGAACGTATCCGACACTTGCGACTGCCTTCGACTTGAAGGGTGGGCAAGAAAGGATGGACGGATGTAAGCAATGTACAACAAGGGCGTGCCGGGGGTGTATATATGCAGACGCGGCCGATCCAAGATTAGGGCACCTCTTGGGTCCGTGTTTTTAGCCACATTACTTACCCCAGCAGGTGTAAATGTTGATTGATAGTGATGACAGCACGTACAAATGACACAACGTGTTTTCAAGTAAGAGAAACAGTGAAAATGTATATTATGTACGATGCACATGAAGAACCTCCTGATTTATGTATTTCATGTAAAAACATATATATTTAAATAAATGATTATAGTGTTAATAGTAGTAAATTTGCATGTGTTCTGATGGCACTTTATATTCCACATATGCATGTGTGTATCCTGCACTCTGTTATGTCTGTCTACATGCGAGAAGTACCGTATAGCTCGCTGGTAGGCTTTATATGGATACTGAAAACGCAGATATCCGTATCCCCGACATGATGACAAGGAAACTGTAATGCCCGACACAGCTGTAATAGCGGCAGCTTGAAAAAAAGACGTACAACCGTTCCGATGAATGAACATCCCGGTGCGCTACAAGTGCGTCACTTTCCAGGGCCACGCTGTGATTCCTGCTTGTTTATAAAGCCTACTACATGGTACAGACGGCGGCTGTCAATAAAGTAAATGTTATCAAGTACGTTTGTTTCATTAGATGCTATTTGTAGATTTTCAAAATATATTGCTGCTAAAAAAAATTAAATGTGTCACTTTTGTGTGTTTGAGAAATGAGCTTTCCGGCAGAAGTGCAAAGTATAGAGATGGACAAAACTCAATTGTTGTTGTAGGGATAAAAAGGCAAATCAGGGAACTCTACAAAAATTGTGGCCTATCCAATCCTTTATCTCATTTAAATAATCCTGTCCCATTACATCTCATTGTAGAACTTCTGAGCAAAAGTGGTCACACGCCTGTACCTTAACTGCGGCTAGCAAGGAACACGCTCAAAATGCCCAACCCCTCATAGTAGCTCGTGCTGACTTTTGCAGATGCCACCATCTTGACCCACAAATCCGTAAGCAACCAGGTTGCATTTGCGCAAGAGTAGTCATGTGACATGCAAGGTTTGCAGTTTTCATCAATTACCTTTATTGAGCCTTTGTTGAACAGATAAGTTTTTGTTCTGGACAATGGATGGTTTGGTGCATAAGAGCTTTATGTATGCATCACAATGATGTCAAAGTCTATGCTTTTAAACAGCTAAATTGAAATTTCGTCATCAATAAAATATTTTCAAATGCGGTAAAATTTCGTGGGGTTTCGGGAAACCCGAAGGCCTTGCGGGGCGTCTAAAAGGTTTCTTATACTCTGCAAGAAGCCAAGATTTTAACAGCATTTTCATGATTGTACAGCTTATTGGGGGCATGGTTTAAAAGGCGCAATCTGGAAACTGCTTTCACAATGCTCCTGGATAAGATGCGCATCTATGCGTTACTTGTCTTCTTCTGAAAGCCCCCGCTGTGTGGAATAAAAGTTGTGTGAAAAGAAGAGATGTTACTTTCATATGTGTTTCAGTAACTGACTTTATTCCGTGCTCTGTTCCTAGCTCATCCTGACTGATTAATGTTGTAACTAACAGAGAGTTTAAATATTTTGTCAGCTGGGAAAAGCATCGCTGCATAACAGACATTAGAGAAAAGTCCTAACGTCAGGAAACCACACACCTTTCCCTTCACTGTCCTTTGAAATCTTTTCATGTAATGTTTTTCAATAAAGGGATTTTTTATATATATATATTCAGAATAATTCATTGGGGTCGTAATACTATATAACCAGCTTTATACATTTTATCTGTGTTATCAGTATTAACTTCCTCATTGGAGACTGAGCAATAACTCAGAACGGATTGTGCTGTCTGATCGCGCTGCAGAGTGTAGAGATAAGGGCTGTATTAAAGTTCCACCGTACTTAGCCAGCCAAGAAGTCGGCAGGCGGAGGGGGCTCACACTGTTGCCAGAAGCCTCCGCCACCTTATACTGCGCAGACTGACAACCTGCCGCGAGTGACATCATTAGATAATTACCTGATTGTCAGCATCTGGTTTATGTCGCTTGTTAGCAACGCAGGTAATGTTTTATATATCACAAAAGAGCGGGGGATTTTAAAAGGAACGACAAATATTTTAGAAGGAAAATTGACATCTCCCAATTGAAAAGAAGATGATTTGCAAATTATTATAATTAAAATTTCCACCGATTTCCGGTAGAAAATTTTTAATTTTTTTACATTAATATGTTTTAGCAGAGTTTTAATAAATCAATTTATTTACACTTTAGATATATTTCTTTCTTTCCATGAACTCACTCTATTTTTTGAGGATTGGGTTAATTGATTCCTCCACGCGGTGTTACGCTACGGAATATGTTGGTGCTATATAAATAAATGATGATGATGATGATGATAGGTTGTTTCTTTACGGTAGAAAAGTAAACACACATTAAAGGTTTTTCTCATGACTTGGGCCACAAATTTCAATTGACCTGTATCAATTCGTTTTCAAGATATAGGCATTGTTGTTGTCATTGTCATAATCATCCCCATCATCATCATCATCATAGCAGTCAGACCTATTACCACTCCCCCTTCTCTATTCACAACATTAGAATGTGGCCTTACTGTTACTTTTGACATTTCTGCAACCGTAAGGCTGTGTATCCAGCACGTTTCCCAGCACCGTATCATGCCAGGTTTCGGCAGTATCCCACTGTTATTTGAGGTCACCTCAGCAGGGAAGTCGAAAGAACAACTTGTTTTCAAAATATATGTGCCCGCAAAATGCTGGATCTGTCACTGACCATAGAAAACAGCATTTTTCTTTAATTAACATATATATCAACATTCTATAAGTATATCGGCACCATTCACCATTCATGAAAAGCAATCTTATTATTTTATGATCAAACAAAAATGGAAATGGAAATCTCCCTAATGCCAAACAATAGTCATCAACATCATCATCTTCAACATTTATTTATATAGCGCCAGCAGATTCCGTAGCGCTTTATAATAATAACAGTTAATAGATCTAATCTGCCCAGATAGGCAATGTTCAGAAATTAGTAAGGGCTCTTTTTTAATTCTTTAAATTTCTCTACATCTCTTCCTTCCCCAGGCCCTGTACAGCATCTCCCAAATTGTTTGCGTGCAGAGTTTTTAACAAGAGCAGATTATCTTTAATGCTGACCATACATGAAGCATTTTGGACAATTCATTTTGACATCCAACCATATTAGCCCCAAACGGCTGCTTATGTGTCTAGTTATCTAAAAATCTGTCACTTTGCACATATAAGGATTTGTATATTGGGGGGGGGGGCGTGACATGTTGGGGAAGGGGGCACATGATTGGCCACAGCTAGCCAATCATGTAATACTTTCCCCACAAGACAGACCGCCCCCGTTTTTGAACTTTCCACTTTCCTATGAGTGTCAATATAGCTCTTGGGCTTTATACGGAAAGAGGGGAGAAATCTTTTAAGTTGAGACATATTTTTTGAGTCATTTTCTTTATAATGTTTTTTTGTTGTCTCAGCTCCTATAACACTTGAATAAACTTTTCAACGTTTTTTTTTTTTAATGTCTGTTTGAAGCCTAAACAAATGCCATCAACAAAAAAAAAAAATTTCTACAGTACTAAAATATGTAATCAGTTAGACAAGAGCAATGTGCTGTTTTTGGCACTTAATCAAACAATGAAATCACATCCAGTTTCTTGACACAAAAGATAAATGATGTAATAATCCAAAAGGAGTTTCTTTATCTCGCTGGAACTTTGCATACTTGACTTGTTATCCATATTTTGTGACTTTAAATGGTGGGAAAATTATATTAAAATGCTTGTAGCAGTTCCACTTAACTAGCATCCTTTCTGTTTTATTGTGTTTAATATAAAAGCAGCAATTATTTGATTTCAAAGCTAGGAAAATATGTACCTTGTGAGAAAACAAGCAATTTAAGCTTTAATTGGTGTCATTTTTCATAGAACTGGCAAGGTTTTTACATCCCTGGCATGTCGTTCTCTATAAAGCGGCAACGCTGACTTCAATGGGCGGCTCGTGGAGACACGCGTACCGTAGGTGTATACCTAGATGTCTGGATGCATTAGATAGCTGCTTGGAGTTTTCTTCCCTGAAATAGTAATTCCTCTTTTAAAAACACTTTAAATTCCTTCATTGCTCTTTAACATTTCTTTGCAAAACTGTAACATTGATTAAAACAATGGAAACAATCTAGGTGGCTTCTAAAAAACACACAACAGCGAGTTAACCGAGAATAGCATTAACACCCAAAGTAGAAATGTAGAATTTGACGACAGATAAGAACCACTTGGCCCATCTAGTCTACCCATTTTTTAAACTATGGTAACCTCAAACCCTATTTGATCCTTAGTTCTTTGTAAGGATATCCTTATGTCTATCCCAAGCAAATTTAATTTAACTGTATTATCCTCTACCACCTCTGATGGGAGACTATTCCACTTATCCACTACCCTTTCTGTGAAGTCGGTTTTCCTCACATTTCCTCTGAACCTACTCCCCCCCAGTGTCAGTACATGTCCTCGTGTTCTAATACTTCTCTTCCCCCCAGTGTCAGTACATGTCCTTGTGTTCTAATACTTCTCTTCCTTTGTAGAATGTTTCCCTCCTGTACCTTGTTATAACCCTTGATATATATGAAAGTTTCTATCATGTCCCTCCGTTCCCTTCTCTGCTCCAAACTATACATATTAAGATCTTTTAGACTTTATGGGGCAGATTCAACTGGCCGCCATGTTCCTCAGAACATCGTGGCCACGCATTATTACCGTTAAATGGTAAAAAGTAACGTTCATTTTTGCTCGCATCACTATGAGGCACAAGGAAAGATCAGTGCTACTTCTGTAAAAAAAAATATGCGCAAGGTGTCTCGCAGCCATTCCGGAGGAACCTTGCATGGATTTTTTTTTACAATTAAATCCCTCCCCCCTATAACCCCCCTTCAATGTTATTGTTCAGACCAGTCTTGAATTTAGAGTTGGTTATAGGCTAGACTTTTCAAATGAATTCATGCCCTAAATTAGTACTCATGCTTCTTGTTTTTGGCAAGAATTTGGGGTCCAGTGGTAATCATTTCCCCAATTACCACAAACCCGATAAGCAGGAGCCCTACAAAGAAAGTCCGATTGCAAAAAAAATAAAACGACTGTTAACGCAGGTTAAGTGTTTTAATGAAACTGTTAACCTGCCGGGATCCCGACATCGCCGCTTGAAATTAACATTTATCTCGGTCACACTGTTAACGGACGTGAAAGTCAACTGCCGGACAGCTGTGTATTCGGAATCCGTTGCTGTCAGCATTCTGTGACATTGGAAATGTGCAGATTCGGTTTTAAGATAAGTATGTTTATATTCTAGAGATGTTCACTGACCCCTGTGTTTTGGTTTTGGTTTTGGATCTGGAATTAACTTTGTGTTTTGGTTTTGGCAAAACCGCCCTCAGGTGTTTTGGTTTTAGATCCTGATTTTTTCTAAAATCCCTTTTTTTTTTTTGCTAAAATAACATAATTTGGCTCTTTTTTTATCCCAACATTATTATTAACCTCAATAACAATAATTTCCAATCAGTTCCAATCAAAATTTGTCAAATGACAAGAACACTGCTACCCCTCCTGTTTCTGTGTGAGCAATGGCACTGAGCATTGTCACTGGAGACTGGAGAGTGACAAGAACACTGCTACCCCTGTTCTTGTGTCAGCAATGGCACTGAGCAATGTCACTGGAGGCTGGAGAGGAACAAGAACACTGCTACCCCTGTTCTTGTGTCAGCAATAGCGCTGAGCAATGTCACTGGAGACTGGAGAGTGATAAGAACACTGCTACCCCTGTTTCTGTGTGAGCAATGGCGATGGATCTCCTGGATAGGGAGGTACTTATGGAATCCAAAACCTGCGAGATCTGACAACGCAACAATGACGTTTTGCCTCGATTCAGATCCGAGGACCCGCGAAAGTAACGAGCCAGCTCGTGAACCTACTCGTATCCCCTAAGTTCGGGTGGGCTCGGTTTTCAGAAAACCAAGCCTGAGCATCTCTATTATATTCCAGTCATTTTTTTTGCAATCGGATTTTCTTTTTAGGGCTCCTACTTGTCGGGTTTGTGGTACTCAGGGAAACATACCCAACCCTTGGTGTCAATACTGTCTAAAAAATGTTCAACAACCATTCAGTAACCATATATTAATTTGCATTAGCGTTACCGTTATTTAAATGTACTTTGCTGCAGTATATGTTGTTCCTGCATGATTACATTTCGAATAACAAAAATGCTCCTAATACACATTTGCAAATTGTGATTCCTCGTCAAGATATATATTTTTCTTCCCTACCTACCACAATATTTCTTGCTGATCTATGTTTTTGAATGAAGAAATGGATTTGACTTATTCCATCATTTCCTGCATATTAATGCTGATTTGATACATTGTGTAAGTAATTCATGTTTCTCCATAACATTTCTCTCACTAAAGAGAAATAATATGCAAACTTCCTTTGAATAATATGTGCCATAGATTTTATAACACTGAATTTACGGCTACAACAACTCCTACACGTCTTAGTTTATCATTTCCCTACAGCACGTTTAAAAAAAGTTTAGAAATACGCACATGAAATTGTTCACCAACTGACCTGTACTGGAGGTCATTTATAAAACAAAATAAAAGAGGGGTAAAGCCTCATGTATAATGTTATACAAAACCCATTGTGTTCCGATACGCCAAGATGGGGCCTTTTAAAGGGAAACATTTTTTGTGCTGGATAATGGCTGGATCAGGGGGTATTATCATATTGTTTATTTATATAGCGCCAGGAAATTCTGTAGCACTTTACGATTGGGGATGGCGCTATCACGGTTTACAATCCAATTAGAATTCATGAAACGATTGCATTCAGAAATCACTAACACAAGCTTCTGCTGGCACACAAGAAATATCAAAGATTTACAAAGATTATAGGTGAAGTAAACAGAGATTCCATATTTGCAGTGTGCAATTCTGCACCTGTAATGTGGGCTGAGCACCCCTTAATAGATTAATTTACAAATACAATGCAGGGGGGTAAAAGGCAGTTATGCCCAGGGGAGGGCTGGCAAATTGTAGAACGGGGGAGGGGGGGGGGGGTCAAAACTCCATTTAGCAGTCCTTGGTGTCAATGCCCATAGATTGTAAGCTTGCGAGCAGCCTTCTCACCTCTTTGTCTGTTTTACCTAGTTTGTTTATTAGTTTACCGTGTTTGTCCCCAATTGTAAAGCGCTACGGAATATGTTGGCGCTATATAAATAAATGTTGTTGATGATGATGATGGTTATGCCCATATCATGAGTTTTATGGGTTTCTGTACGATGTTGGGGTGTTAAGACTGTTTAGGGGCGCTTAGACTATTTTATTAGGATATATTGGCAATGGATGTAATACTTCATCCAATAGCCTCAGAGACACTGCTTACGCCCCCAATAAAGTCACGTCGCCCCTTAATTCAGAACCTTACAGATATTCATCGCTAACATTAATTAAGAAGCATGCAAACCTTCACCACAATATAGATATCACACCTTAATATATAACTATACAAAATCAAACCTACACCCAATAAAGACAGTCCGAGCTCTGTGTAATATGTAACCCTAAAAATTGGAACCCACGATAAAAGCAGAGTTTCTGGCTAATGTCAGGATAATGCACGTTCTGAGTTTGTACTTCACCGATCATGATGAACATAAAATAACTTGCTTCATTTGAGCCAGAGTATACAGCAGACACTCTATTATTGCTGTCTAGAATCCAGTGTAAACGCCTTAAACCCTGTAATATTCAGTACAATTACTCCATCTAATGAACACATTTTCACTTTAAACACCTGAGGGGCAATTATTGGGTTACAAGTGGGGACCTCCCCGCAGGGCCTGATTGTTGATGTTTCATGTGACATATTAAGGCGCCATTAAAGGAAATGATGATTGTGATATATAATGGGATTATGCTGTTAGATGCGTAGCTGCCAGCTATGTTACGTTTTTATCATGTTGTATTAATTCATTTATTATTATAAGAGAAATAATTGAAACGCAAACACACAGTTTATTTGGAGGACCAGTGGACATTTATTATTTAGAATTATAGTTTGAATGAACAAATATTCTATTAGATTATAAGACCTTGCGAGCAAGAAGTTTATAAACGGATATTAAGCTGGCCAGGCATAGGATATCATGCGACTTAGCGGTCAGATATGATTATTATTATTTATATAGTGTCACCGTTATATGCAGCGCTGTGCAGAGAATATTTGTCATACGCATCTGTACACACACAGGAGGGTGCATTTTAGTCAGCAGCTAATTAACCTTCCAGAATGTTTTTTAGAGTGTAGGAGGAAACCAAAGATCATACAAACTCCACACATGGTTCTAGTTTTCAATGAAACTTATGACCCCAGTGATGGGAGGCAGCAATGCTTACCACTGTGCCACAGTGCAGCCCACGCTTACCCTCAGATGTGGGATAGATCACGTGACTCATGTCGACCAGTCAGATCACAAAGGAAGTCTGGTAGTGTCCTCAACATCTGTCTGTTGCATCATTCTCAGTCCTGACAATGGTTTTGGGACTTTACACAAGGATATTGGGCTAATTTCTGGAGCCAATATCGCTGCATATTTGGCCAACAGTAATAATGTCTATAAATAAATTAAATACAGTTCAATAAAGCAAACTGCATCCATTGTAAGGTTATCATTGTAGCTGAAGCTATTGGAATGGTTTTCTCAATGTCTGCTTTGACAATACATGTAGACGACTTTCCGTCTTCTGTGCTTCCTTGATTATGTAGATGATAAAAAGTTATAGTCTCACAAAGGTGTTTCACTACCCAAACATCAACATATAATTTATTAATAATAAAGCACAGAATCATTATAATAGTTTACTAAGATCAGTTGTGTTTGAAGCACTGTACGATTAGGAGCCACAATAAAACACACAAATAAAATAAAAGATGTATAAAAAACTAATGAATCGGCAGAAACAATTATCAAAAAACAGAAATTAAATCATCCATGTGACATATAAATCACAATTATATACCTTTATTTTGTCTTAACATGCTATATATACATACCTCTCAACTGTCCTTATTTTAGGGGTGGGAATGTTGGTGGAAGGGAGGTATGTAATGGGCAGCCTAGCACTTTATAGCGCTAGGCTGCCCTCTGTGGGCGTGGCCATGACCCTTTCACACCACCGCCATGCCCCTTTGTGACTTGACCACGCCCCTGCCCCATTGCCAGGGACAGACATGATGGGAGGTATGTGTATAAAACCGTAAAAATGTGTAGAGAAATATATAAATATCATCATACACCTGACTATAATCCTACAAAATCCCTGACTTTGTGCAAGTGTACCTAGAAGACTTGATGCTGTTTTGAAGGCAAAGGTTGTTCACACCAAATATTGATTTGATTTCTATTTCTCTTCTGTTCATTCACTTTGCATAAAAATAAACTATTAACACTCCTATTTTTGAAAGCATTCTGACTTTGCAGCATTTTTATATACAGACAATTCGCAAGTCAATGGCGCTCAAAATTCAACTTATATGTACCATAAATACACATAAAGAAGAAGACTCCCTCTTTAGAAAGTAGACCAGGGGGTAAATGTATCAAGCTGAGAGTTTAACGGCGGGTTTGAAAAACCAATCAGATTCTAGTTATCATTTATTTAGTGCATTCTACAAAATGACAGTTAGAATCTGATTGGTTGCTATAGGCAACATCTCCACTTTTCAAATCCGCCGGAAAACTCTCAGCTTGATACATTTACCCCCCAGGTAGGACTGTTCTGCAGCTGGGGTTTGGGGACCCAAAGTGTAGAGGAGTGGGTGCTGATCTAGTGAGAGAGCATAGGAGAATGTTATGTGGATCCTTGGATATCTGTGATAGTCATACAGGAAGGTGAGCAGTGGGAAGAACTTGGATGACATTAAAAAAAATGAGTAAAATAGTGGATAATGCAAAAGAATAGTTTATTAGTCAACATATTTAGAGAGCGGTAAGTGGTGAATGTATGAGACAGAAAGACAGTAAGGATAGAAAAACAGCAAAAATAGCTAATAGGATATATACAGATAGTTTTATTATGAACAGAGTAAAGAGATAAGTAAATGGAGGATAGAGTGATGGTGGTAGGATATAAGGATACGCTCAAGGTGTATATTATAATGTACAGTATAAAAGTGAGATAAATAAATTAAATTATATTTGATGTAATACACATTTCTTGGATAAGATGAACTGGAGGAATAAGTTAGCAGATAAGCAACTAATATATTATGGAATCATCATCATCATCATCATCATCATCATCATCATCATTTCTTTATATAGCGGCAGCATATTCCATTGCGCTGTACCATTGAGAACAAGCAAAGTAATAAAACAATACTGGGTAATGCAGAGAGGTAAGAGGGCCCTGCTCACAAACTTACAATCTATAGGAATAAAAAAATAATCATTATTAACAGTTATCTGCATAACACCAACGTAGCACTTTAAAGAGAAAACTTTATCATTCCCACCAGCCCTTGTCCCAGTGGATCTCCACATTCCCTACCGTACACACACACTAGGGTTAACTTAATCACAAGCCAATTACCCTACTAGTATGTCTTTGAAGTGTGGGAGAAAACCCACGCAAACACATGGAGAACATTCATCTCCACACGAATAGAGCTAGGATTGGAATGGAAGCCACGACCCCAGTACTGTGAGACAGCAGAAATCAGAAATAGAGTATAAATATATATATATATATATTAGAGATGCTCAGGCTCGGTTCCTCAAGAACCGAACATACCCGAACTTAGCAGATCCGAGTACCGAGTCGGGCCGGCTCGGTACTTTCGCGCTTTTACGGATTTCAAAAAGGAGGCAAAACGTCATTGATACGTCGTCGGATCTCAGGTCTCATGATTTTTGGATTCCTTTTTAAGATCCAACATAACGGTGGGTGGTAGGGAGGGTGGTCCCCCGTTTTTCTTTTCTGCCACTGCTGTGTGCCAATGTGTCCTAGATGTGCTAGGAACTGTCGTGTGTTTGTGTCATTGCTCTGTTGCTTACCATCCAGCCAGGTCGCTGCAGTATTTGTCCAAAAGTGTATGAAAATAATATTGTGATCTGTGAGGTTGTCAAAATTGACTGCAAATGACTTGAAATTAATGTTATTGAGGTTAATAATAATAATGTAGGAACAAAAAAAAGAGCAAAGCATATTTTAGGATTTTTCCAAACAAATCCAAAACCAAAACCAAAACAGATGAGGGCGGTTTTACCAAAACCAAAACACGAAGCTAATCCAGATCCAAAACCAAAACCAGTTCACGTGGGTCAGTGAGCATCTCTAATATATATATATATATATATATATATATATATATATATATATATATATATATATATATATATATATATATATTATATGAGCATTTGAGTATTAATATAAACAAAACTGGGACAGTAATAGTCAACTATGGGGGTCATTCCAGATGTGACTGGCCACCGGTAGCGTCTTCCGCCGTAGACTCAATGACAATCCTGTAAATCCAGAAGCAAAAGACTATGGGCTAGATTTACTAAGCTGCGGGTTTGAAAAAGTGGGGATGTTGCCTATAGCAACCAATCAGATTCTAGCTATCATTTTGTAGAAGGCACTAAATAAATGAAAGCTAGAATCTGATTGGTTGCAATAGGCAACATCCCCACTTTTTCAAACCCGCAGCTTAGTAAATCTAGCCCCATGTGTTTTAGGTGTGTCAATAACCTACAGGACGCTTAAAGGCTGCAAAAGACTAGAAAAAAAAAACGAGGCAGCTTAAATGGACTTGGATTTAATCTAAGACAAGCAGAAAAGAAACAAGGACGTACGGCCAATATGAAAGCATAAAAAAAAACAGGTTTGTGCAGAGGCTTTTTCCAAGATAAATTATTCTTGTGCTGCAAAAAAAAAAAAAGAATAAAAAGTTGGGAAATCGTCTGTAATAGGATAAAGGTGAAAGAAATAACATCATTTAGACTGTGGGAATAGAACACCTCCCCCGTTCTAAGTCCCCTCATTATTCTTGCTATGTGCTAAAACAGGATAACAACTTTAATGTTGGACTCCTTCCACGCTTGGGCAAAGGTTCAGGTGATTTTTTGATCCAGGCTAAACAGTAGAACATAGCCAAAAGCATGTAAGAACTATTGAGAAATATCCCCTCATGAATCCAACTTGGCACTTTAAAAGTTGACCCATAACAGCTCAGCGCTGACAAGCGAACAACATTTACTTTTTATAAATAGCCGTCTGAGCGTCAAGGAAACATAATTGTTGGTATTATCGTTCGCCTCCTGACTTTGCTGCCTGCAACAATGGATTTCGGCTTGGAGGATTCTGTTATCTTGCAACGATTCATATCTTTTACAGTACAACCCAGTCTGCTGCTAAATAATTTATTTAGAGGCTCACTTTCATTTTTATATTACTTTACTTTATTCTTCTAGGCTAATTTTGCCCACTACTTATTTTTTTGTTGTTGTTGTTAATTCTTTATTACGCTACACCTTATTGCGTATGGAGAAAAAAAAAAAAGGGTTATTTTCATTTTAGGTGGTGTTTAACAGCATGTAGTACAGCGCATAAGCTAATAAAAGAGGAAGGAAAAAAAAAAGAAAAAAAGAAAAAAAACGAAAAACAAAGCATATCTCGGTGAAGCGCTTGCAGAGCACAGCGGTTGCAATAAGAGCTCAGAGAAAGGAATTTGATTTGTTCCATTTAATATAAACCCCAAGGCCCTCAGTTAGCATAAAGCAAGAGAAATATTTGGAAGGTACCTTTGGTATAATTGTCCGATAATTTCTAACAACTGGCTGATCTGGAATTAACTGTAAGGACGTCTTTGCATCACAGTCTGTTTGTATGATTATTATTATTTATTATTATTATTTATTATTTAAATTTGTACAATTTTTTTTTGTGTTTCTTCCACATCATCCTCCAGCTCCTAGTCAAGCTGTGATCTTTTAGTGATAAGAACATACAATGGTTAAAGCGCTATGGAATATGTTGGCGCTATATAAATAAATGATGATGATGATGATGATAATGAATGGTTTGTACAATGGCGCTTAGTAATTTGTCATACAAGGTGCAAACTAAAGGTCAGAAAAACATATAGGAAAATTCCCCACAGACACAAGCAACATATATAATGAAGTGAATCAAAAAAGTTCCATAAAATCTTTAAAACACTCCCATGTCATATATCCTGAAAGGACAGGTGTCTGATGATCCCCCCCCTAGGTGTTATGCTTACATCAACAGGCAGACGACAATCAACTTCAAAAAAAGGGTCTTTATGTTCTTTCTTCTCTTGTATCCTCTTATATTGATAAATCAACCACATCTCTACCTCATATATCTAGATGGTCTTCAATCCAGGTATTGACCAGACCCAATCCTGCTTAGCTTCCAAGATCAGTCACGATTAGGCTTATTCAGGGTAATGTGGCTAACTTCAATCAAAGGTCTTTAAGTTCTTTTTTTCTCTTGTATCCTCTTTCTTCTTACTCCCAAATATGAATTCATTCAATAGGAGACACTAGAGAACAAAGGCCGAATCTAGGCGGATTACCCTTTTAAAAGCTTTATTCCAAAACATTTAAAAACTTTAAAAAACTTTAAAAACCAAAATACATCCCATATAAGGTACTATTGATAACAGCCAATCTTCCTACCAGAATCTTTCCATTCAGCCACATATAACAAAAGAATCCAATATTTTCTAGATGCAATCTTGCTTGTAAAGTGGCTCCAGGGTATTGGTGATCAGAATGCAGTTCAATATATACCAAACAAATACCAACGCGTTTCGATCTAAGCATAGATCTTTTTCCAAGTCTAGAATATATTGGATTATTTTGTTATATGCGGCTGAAAGGAGAGATTCTGCTCAGCGTGCTGTACAGTCCATGTGACTGCATGCTGCACTCTGATTGGTGGATAGTTCCAGCCATTCACCAATCAGAGTGTGTAGAGCTCCCTTTACTGCCAGCGCTGTCCTCTGTACTACTTGGTAGGACACAGTCATACTTTGTTATTGTGTGGCCGTACACTGCATGGCTGGGATATTGCAGGGGCGGCAGTATGAAAGTGGTATTATTAGAGTGTATCTGTATCAGTATTCAGCAAGGTTAAGATCTGTCAGTAGCTGTTGTTATCACGTAGAAGTACAGGGTAAATGATTCTCTCCTTGTAATTTCCTTATCTTGTTTTCTTGCATTAAAGCAAAATACCTTGGGATTTAAAAACAAACAGATGTCACTGAAATACACACATGTCTTATGTCTTAATCACTAAAATATTAAACACATAACGAGGACAGACACAATATATTAAGTACCTATTATAGTGAATAGATAATTTAGCTACAATGATGAATAACGTTACTAAAATGATGTTTTAGCAAAATATTGGAAAAATTGTAAAATTATATTTTTCATGTTACGGTACAGATAGGGGGAGATTCCATTAGAAAAAAAATACATGCGTTGTGACTCCAAAATGGAGAACGAATCTAATTGTGACATACATCAGCATGGTAATATTTATTTTCTGTTTTCTTCTTTTCATACTATTACCAGCATTAATAAAAGTGCATTGTGAAATAATTATTTGTGTGATTATGAAGTTTGGTGAAGCATTATACCCATAATGGACGGTGCACAGAATATTTTCTTTACCTGAACCCCCTGCGATTCAGTGCAAAATAGGGGTTGGACTTTGACGTGAATGGCGTTAGAGCTTACCGATGGGATCTGTGGTGCAAGGTTTATAACAGGCAAGTAACAAATGTGACAAAAATCTGGAGTTTGTCCTGTGCCAGTTGTTTTGAGTGTTAGGCAATTTTTAGGCAAAGGATCCTGCCGACTACGCTATTTCTTGACTTGCCGAGTTTAAGGCAATTATTTTATGCAAAGGCTCTTGGCAGAGTCCCAGAGGGACCCACACATGCACACTCACACACATACTGTCACTAGTCAGAGAATTCAGGAAGTTGAAAAAACTATTTTGCTTACCGTTGGTTTTGATTATTTTACAAAATGCAGGCCCAATTTCTAACATGACTATAGTCCATGTTTTTGACAGCTGAAGCAAAGGAAATGATGACAATCTGGGCACAGTCTATGTCCAGGACTCAATGCCCTGACTTCATCTACTCACAATATGTTTGGGACAGCACCAACATATTTTAATTATAATTATGTTAAAAAACATGTGCTAAATGAGTTAGCAACACAACACCAATTACAAGTGAGCGAGCTCTTATTGCAGCCCATACAACTACTATGGGGCTTTGTGGCACAATCGGCCTGGTGAGATTCACATACCTCCCAACATTTGAAATCCCCGAATCGGGGAAGGGTGTGTGGCCACGTCACAAGGTGGGCATGGCCACACCCCTTGGAGCATGCTGAAGCCACTCCCATTTCTTAAGATCACTGCCTCTATGCATTAATTAATCAGTTCACACAATGCAGTTCTGCAAAGCAAGTCTATCAAGCAGTCAGTCACTCTGTGTCTGCTCTAGTAGAGAAGCACCTCCCCTTTAACAAGAAAGCTGCACAGAATGAAAGAGAGCACGGTGACCCTATCAAGTTGAGTATAGACAACAGTTATGTCATGAATAGTATTAAGCTCAGTAATATACATCCTGTGATATATAGAAGCATCCAATATAGGATTTATTTGCTCTTGAATGCTTCTCCTACTAAAAGACTATTGACTGGCCGCTCCTTCTAAACCGCACTACAGTCTAAACCACACTGAAGACCTAGTTAAATATGCAATAAGCTACTGCGGTTTCAGGCAAACATGTGAATTTGCATTGTTTTATATTCATCATAAATATTTCACTTAATTACTGTGGTACCTTGTACAGAAATACCAAACAACATTACACATTTAGTAGCATGGTCCCTGAAGATTACTACAAAGTTCTGTACAGATTGAAAGCCGAGTTAAAAAAAACAAAAACGCTTAGGATCTTCGTCCCTCGTATGCTGCATGTTCAGGTGTAATTAACCAATGCTGGGAGAAAATGTAGCAGATACCCTTGGATTTAGCCGATAACTCTAAGAACAAACTTACATAATTCAATCTAGTGCAATTAAAAACACAGCATCCGGCAAGCACAGTGGGAAAACAAACAAATAAACAATATTGGTATTATTAGTAAGAGTGGTATTATAAAGAGGGTGACATATAATTTATACATTCTAATTTGCATTTGTGCTGAGAAAGTATTTGTTAGTAGGCAAGGAAGGTGGTATAATAAAGGTTTTCTCTTCTGCAGTTGTTTCGGACACCATGCCTAAAATATTTTATATTACATTTAAAATTACCAAAACGAAAAGGTTGCCTTCATTATCAATATCATCCATAAGAGACTACTCCTGATTGGCTGCCTGGCTTTTAATTCGGCAAGCTCAACGGACAAGAATGTCGGGAACTTTGCAGGAGTGCTCCGTGTAGTATAATTTGTTTATTATTGTTCTCCATATGGATGACGTTGGATGAAAGAGAGAAGACAATTTCAGGTAAGTACTAATTATAGAGGCAACGTTTTTTTTTTAAAGATGACAATATTATTATTAATTATGGTAGTAATATTAAGAGAACAGCAGCAATATTATTATTTATTCAGAGAACAGAAATAGCATTAGTATCAATGTTATTATTTATCAGGAGAATGGGGCAATATTGTTAATCATTAGGAGAATGGGAGCAATATTATTGTTTAATAGCAGAACGTGAACAATATTATAATTTCTTAGGAGAAAATGGGCAATATTATTATTTATTAGGAGAATTGGGGTAATATTATTATTTATTAGGAGAACAGGGGCCCTACTTTCACTTTTATTATTGGGACAACACCAGTTATGGCACTACAAGAGTCAGTAGGCACTGTCCGCCATGCCCAAACTGGCGCTGGTAGATCTGTCTGGTGGCACATTCCAGAGAATTGACTTCCCCCCATTGTTTTGGTTAAGATATTCTCTGTGCAGGCCGTGAGATATAGGAGATTGGTACTGACTTTGGCCCATTCACACCGCAACGCTGAAGCGCACAGAAAATAGAATGGGAATTGGAATCATCCGAATGCCAGTGCACCTCACCTGTTTACATGCTTACACTCAGTAATATCCACCACACAGCATTTTTTTTTACATAAATACGGCACAACTAGAACCCTTGTTGCAAATGAGATCACGCTCTTATCGATGACATGCTGTTATTGTCGGATATTTTTCTCTTCCATAACTACAAACATTTAATGGCAAAAAAATGAGATATCAGAAGCCCATCCCCAAAACAGCCAGACTACGGCTGATCAGCTCAAACTACGCCTTTATTTGGCAAGACCACATCCCTAAATAGGCAAGCCCTACTCATTCTGCACCCTAAAAATTGAGGTAGTCCAGTACAATTTGGTACTGTTGGCAGGTGTGTACTTCAACTGAGTTACAGTATGCTTCCAAGTGTGGTTTCTCTATAGGCCCGGATGTCAGGATTTAATGTCCTGGCTTCAGTGGACTCTAAAAGTATTGGTGCAGTACCTTACTTTCACCAGAGGTGCTGCTCTATGTTGAATATCTGCCATCCAAGCAGTGATTTAGTTAAAGCTCATCTTCCTGACAATAACGAGAACTCCTGGGCTTAAGCTTTATAACTCTGCTTCTCCCAACTATCAGAGCTGGCTATAGGTTCTCTTACTATACCATGTTATCTGCTGCCTGCCTCTGACCTTTTGCCTGAACCTAAGTATACTATCAGCCTGCTGCCTGCCTCTGACCTTTGGATGAACCTGGCTACGCTATCTGCCTGTCGTCTGCCTCTGACCTTTGGATAGACTTGACTACACTATCTGCATGCTGCCTGCCTCTGACCTTTTGCCTGGACCTGAGTATATTAACTGCCTGCTGCATGCCTCTGACCTTTGGATGGACCTGGCTACGGTATCTGCCTGCCGCCTGCCTCTGACATTTGGATGGACCTGGCTACACTATCTGCCTGCCGCCTGCCTCTGACCTTTGGATGGACCTAGCTACACTATCTGCCTGCTGCCTGCCTCTGACCAAGTACCTGGACCTGACTACACTAGCAACCTGCCACCAATCTCTGAACTACTTCCCATAACTGCAGCTCATCTCCCTTGTACTCCTGGATTTGAACCGCAGCCTGCCTTGCTGTTATTTTTTGGATGACTGTGTCTGGACTTCTACCTATGGGTCCCCTTTTTCCAATTTTTTTTTTATTATAATGACTCCAATTATTAGTTCAGCCCATAACTGGCTCTTTGGTGTGTAAGTGACAAGTGCACATTAATTATTTATTTACAATCCAACTTGAACCTGTTTTTGATACCCAGTTTTTGATCATCTATTACCTCTGTTGAGAAACTGATGTCCTGAGACGGAACCTATTTCTCTTGTGACATCTAAACAAAATCCCCCTTTAAACATCTCTCTACTGAGTTTGAGCTTTATTGCAATATCTGCATTGGTGATTTAAAGGTTTAGTGATCTGACGACAGGCTTAATCATGGAGGAAATATGCGCATGTTTTTTATGATTTTAAACATAAAGATGAAATAATACATGTCTCTGATTCCTCTTTATGCACAAGCTATGTCATTTTAATTTACTAAAATAT